>NW_027669794.1:0-225938 GCF_964146895.1 Miniopterus schreibersii | reverse complement strand
AAATGGCTTTTGTACATACCAGTGTGAAATTCACAGCAAAAGGCCCTTCTTTTCTGCTTTCTTGAATGTTCTCAATGCATTAGGTGAAAGAGCGTGTTTGAGCAAGACTGATGCAGGGTGCCTTTTCTTGGATTTCAAGTGATTTGCGAAACATAATCCGCGTTTTTCCACATTGTCTAAGAAACAACATGAGGATTTGAAGAGATTGAAACAATGCATCCCAAAACGTATTCCACCAGTGAAAACACACGTTTCTACAAAGACTTTGAAGGAGCAAGCAAAAGAATAGTGGCTGAGTGTTCTTTCAGAGAGAAACACACGCATTTCTTCCTTCTGGAGTGAGTTTTCAGCCTGGAATTCATATGCATTTGTACTGTGCAGAATGTAGCTACCTGTTTGGGGTTTGTGTCATAGAAGCACCTTTCCTACAGGAGCTTATTGCAACATTCATTGTTTGGCTAAGTTCTTTAGGGTTGGTGTTGGAAGGTCTTTCAACTTTGGCCAACTCCCGCTTCGAACGAAATGTTTTTACATTGCTGTTTCCAAGTGTCCAGAAGGAGCTGCTGCTTGAAACTGTCCACAATCACATCTCCCATACTGGTGTGCTCGTTTCACTATCTGGATTTTGGTTTCCTCTTCCTTCTTTGAAATGACAAGCCTTCTTTCTGCATGCTACACACACCTTGTAGCAGTTTCAGTTTGAAACATGTGGCTGCTCTCAAAAGGCTGTGTAAGCTACGTATAGTGTGTCACTCTCCAGCACTTAATACTCAACTAAGAGCTACTTTCACCACAGACACGCAAAGACATCTTTTTGTGAAAGTCCTACTTCAGGTCACTTGGAAACGTAAGGGTGTCATCGAGAACATGACGTCAATCGTGCTTTTGCACTCTGCTAAAAATAGAAATGTGCTTTTGAACATACCCGTCTGAATTTCACTGCAAAATGCCCTTCTTTTCTGGTTTCTTGAATGTTCTCAACACATTAGGAGAAAGAGCGTGCTTTGGCAAGAGTGATGCAGTGTGCGTTTCTCTGGATTACAAGTGATTTGGGAAACATACTCTTTGTTTTTCCACATTGTCTAAGAAACAACATGAGGCTTGCAAGAGACTGAAACAATGCATCCCACAACGTATTCCCACAGTGAAAACACACGTTTCTACAAAGACTTTGAAGGAGAAAGCAAAAGACTAGTGGCTGAGTGTTCTATCAGAGAGAAACACATGCACTTCATTCTTCTGGAGTGAGTTTTCAGCCTGGAATTCATATGCATTTTGTACTGTGCAGCATGTACTTACCTGCTCGGGGATTGTGTCATAGAAGCACCTTTCCTGCAGGAGCTTATTGCAACATTCATTGTTTGGCTAAGTCCTTTAGGATTGCTTTTGGAAGGTCTTTCAACTTTGGCCAAATCCCGCTTCGAACGAAATGTTTTTACATTGCTTTTTCCAAGTGTCCAGAAGGAGCTGCTGCTTGACACTGTCCACATGCACATCTCCCATACTGGTGTGCTCGTTTCAGTACCTGGATTTTGGTTTCCTCTTCTTTCTTTGAAATGACAAGCCTTCTTTCTGCCTGCTACACACATCTTGTAGCAGTTTCAATTTTAAGCATGTTGTTGCTCTAAGAACGCTGTCTAACCTGTGTAGAGTGTGTCACTCTCCAGCACTGAATACACAACTTAGAGTTTCTTTCACCACTGACACGCGAACACATGTTTTTTTGAAAGTCCTTCTTCAGGACACTTGGAAATGTAAGGGTTTCATAGAGAACATGAAGTCAATCATGCTTTTGCACTCTGCAACCGAAATAAATGGCTTTTTGTACACACCAGTCTGAAATTCACTGCAAAATGCCCTTCTTTTCTGCTTTCTTGAATGTTGTCAACGCATTAGGTGCAAGAGCGTGTTTGAGCAAGAGTGATGCAGGTTGCGATTTTCTGGATTTCAAGTGATTTGGGAAACATAATCCGCGTTTTTCCACGTTGTGTAAGAAAGATCATGAGGCCTGCAAGAGATTAAAACAATGCATCCCACAACGTATTCCAGCAGTGAAAACACACGTTTCTACAAAGACCTTAAAGGAGCAAGCAAAAAAATAGTGGCTGAGTGTTCTTTCAGAGAGAAACACTCGCATTTCTTCCTTCTGTAGTGAGTTTTCAGCCTGGAATTCATATGCATTTTGTACTGTCCAGAATGTAGCTACCTGCTCGGGAGTTGTGTCATTGAAGCACCTTTCCTTCAGGAGCTTATTGCAACATTCATTGTTTTGCTAAGTCCTTTAGGTTTGGTTTTGGAAAGACTTTCATCTTTGGCCAAGTCCCGCTTCGTACGAATTTTTTTCACAGCAATGTTTATAAGTGTCCACAAAGAGCTGCTGCTGGAAACTGTCCACATGCACATCTCCCATACTGGTGGGCTCGTTTCACTTCCTGGAATTTGGTTTCCTCTTCTTTGTTTGAAATGAGAAGCCTTCATTCAGCATGCTACGCACATCTTGTAGCAGTTTCAATTTTAAGCATGTTGGTGCTCTAAGAACGTTTTTTAACCTATGTAGAGTGTGTCACTCTCCAGCATTGAATACACAACTTAGAGCTCCTTTGCCACAGACACGCAAACATCTTTTTGGGAAAGTCCTAATTGTGGTCACTTGGAAATGTAAGGCTTTCATCGAAAACATGAAGACCATCATGCATTTACACCCTGCAACCGAAAGAAATGGCTTTTTGTACATGCCAGTCTGAATTTCACTACCAAATGCTCTTCCTTTCTGCTTTCTTGAATGTTCTCAACACATTAGGAGAAAGAGCATGTTTGGGCAAGAGTGATGCAGTGTGTGTTTTTCTGGATTGCAAGTGATCTGGGAAACATACTCCTTGTTTTTCCACTTCGTCTAAGAAAGAACATGAGGCTTGCAAGAGATTGAAACAATGCATCCCAAAATGTATTCCACCAGTGAAAACACATATTTCTACAAAGACTTTGAAGGAGCAAGCAAAAGCCTAGTGGCTGAGTGTTCTTTCAGAGAGAAACACACGCATTCCTTCCTTCTGGAGTGAGTTTCCAGCCAGGAATTCATACGCATTTTGTACTGTGCAGAATATAGCTACCTGCTCGGGAGTTGTGTCATAGAAGCACCTTGCCTGCAGGAGCTTATTGCAACATTCATTGTTTGGCTAAGTCCTTTAGGGTTGCTTTTGGCAAGTCTTTCAACTTTGGCAAAACCCGCTTCGTACGAAATATTTTCACAGTGCTGTTTCCAAGTGTCCACAAAGAGCTGCTGCTGGAAACTGTCCACATGCACATCTCCCATACTGGTGTGCTCGTTTCACTACCTGGAATTTGGTTTCCTCTTCTTTCTTTGAAATGACAAGCCTTCATTCAGCATGCTACACAAATCTTGTAGCAGTTTTTATTTTAAGCATGTTGGTGCTTTAAGGACGCTGTCTAACCTGTGTAGAGTGTGTCACTCTCCAGCACTGAATACACAACTTAGAGTTCCTTTCACCACAGACACGCAAACACATGTTTTTGTGAAATTCCTACTTCAGGTCACTTGGAAATGTAAGGGTTTCATAGAGAACATGAAGTCAATCATGCTTTTGCACTCTGCAACCGAAATAAATGGCTTTTGTACATACCAGTGTGAAATTCACTGCAAAAGGCCCTTCTTTTCTGCTTTCTTGAATGTTCTCAATGCATTAGGTGAAAGAGCGTGTTTGAGCAAGACTGATGCAGGGTGCCTTTTCTTGGATTTCAAGTGATTTGCGAAACATAATCCGCGTTTTTCCACATTGTCTAAGAAACAACATGAGGATTTGAAGAGATTGAAACAATGCATCCCAAAACGTATTCCACCAGTGAAAACACACGTTTCTACAAAGACTTTGAAGGAGCAAGCAAAAGAATAGTGGCTGAGTGTTCTTTCAGAGAGAAACACACGCATTTCTTCCTTCTGGAGTGAGTTTTCAGCCTGGAATTCATATGCATTTGTACTGTGCAGAATGTAGCTACCTGTTTGGGGTTTGTGTCATAGAAGCACCTTTCCTACAGGAGCTTATTGCAACATTCATTGTTTGGCTAAGTTCTTTAGGGTTGGTGTTGGAAGGTCTTTCAACTTTGGCCAACTCCCGCTTCGAACGAAATGTTTTTACATTGCTGTTTCCAAGTGTCCAGAAGGAGCTGCTGCTTGAAACTGTCCACAATCACATCTCCCATACTGGTGTGCTCGTTTCACTATCTGGATTTTGGTTTCCTCTTCCTTCTTTGAAATGACAAGCCTTCTTTCTGCATGCTACACACACCTTGTAGCAGTTTCAGTTTGAAACATGTGGCTGCTCTCAAAAGGCTGTGTAAGCTACGTATAGTGTGTCACTCTCCAGCACTTAATACTCAACTAAGAGCTACTTTCACCACAGACACGCAAAGACATCTTTTTGTGAAAGTCCTACTTCAGGTCACTTGGAAACGTAAGGGTGTCATCGAGAACATGACGTCAATCGTGCTTTTGCACTCTGCTAAAAATAGAAATGTGCTTTTGAACATACCCGTCTGAATTTCACTGCAAAATGCCCTTCTTTTCTGGTTTCTTGAATGTTCTCAACACATTAGGAGAAAGAGCGTGCTTTGGCAAGAGTGATGCAGTGTGCGTTTCTCTGGATTACAAGTGATTTGGGAAACATACTCTTTGTTTTTCCACATTGTCTAAGAAACAACATGAGGCTTGCAAGAGACTGAAACAATGCATCCCACAACGTATTCCCACAGTGAAAACACACGTTTCTACAAAGACTTTGAAGGAGAAAGCAAAAGACTAGTGGCTGAGTGTTCTATCAGAGAGAAACACATGCACTTCATTCTTCTGGAGTGAGTTTTCAGCCTGGAATTCATATGCATTTTGTACTGTGCAGCATGTACTTACCTGCTCGGGGATTGTGTCATAGAAGCACCTTTCCTGCAGGAGCTTATTGCAACATTCATTGTTTGGCTAAGTCCTTTAGGATTGCTTTTGGAAGGTCTTTCAACTTTGGCCAAATCCCGCTTCGAACGAAATGTTTTTACATTGCTTTTTCCAAGTGTCCAGAAGGAGCTGCTGCTTGACACTGTCCACATGCACATCTCCCATACTGGTGTGCTCGTTTCAGTACCTGGATTTTGGTTTCCTCTTCTTTCTTTGAAATGACAAGCCTTCTTTCTGCCTGCTACACACATCTTGTAGCAGTTTCAATTTTAAGCATGTTGTTGCTCTAAGAACGCTGTCTAACCTGTGTAGAGTGTGTCACTCTCCAGCACTGAATACACAACTTAGAGTTTCTTTCACCACTGACACGCGAACACATGTTTTTTTGAAAGTCCTTCTTCAGGACACTTGGAAATGTAAGGGTTTCATAGAGAACATGAAGTCAATCATGCTTTTGCACTCTGCAACCGAAATAAATGGCTTTTTGTACACACCAGTCTGAAATTCACTGCAAAATGCCCTTCTTTTCTGCTTTCTTGAATGTTGTCAACGCATTAGGTGCAAGAGCGTGTTTGAGCAAGAGTGATGCAGGTTGCGATTTTCTGGATTTCAAGTGATTTGGGAAACATAATCCGCGTTTTTCCACGTTGTGTAAGAAAGATCATGAGGCCTGCAAGAGATTAAAACAATGCATCCCACAACGTATTCCAGCAGTGAAAACACACGTTTCTACAAAGACCTTAAAGGAGCAAGCAAAAAAATAGTGGCTGAGTGTTCTTTCAGAGAGAAACACTCGCATTTCTTCCTTCTGTAGTGAGTTTTCAGCCTGGAATTCATATGCATTTTGTACTGTCCAGAATGTAGCTACCTGCTCGGGAGTTGTGTCATTGAAGCACCTTTCCTTCAGGAGCTTATTGCAACATTCATTGTTTTGCTAAGTCCTTTAGGTTTGGTTTTGGAAAGACTTTCATCTTTGGCCAAGTCCCGCTTCGTACGAATTTTTTTCACAGCAATGTTTATAAGTGTCCACAAAGAGCTGCTGCTGGAAACTGTCCACATGCACATCTCCCATACTGGTGGGCTCGTTTCACTTCCTGGAATTTGGTTTCCTCTTCTTTGTTTGAAATGAGAAGCCTTCATTCAGCATGCTACGCACATCTTGTAGCAGTTTCAATTTTAAGCATGTTGGTGCTCTAAGAACGTTTTTTAACCTATGTAGAGTGTGTCACTCTCCAGCATTGAATACACAACTTAGAGCTCCTTTGCCACAGACACGCAAACATCTTTTTGGGAAAGTCCTAATTGTGGTCACTTGGAAATGTAAGGCTTTCATCGAAAACATGAAGACCATCATGCATTTACACCCTGCAACCGAAAGAAATGGCTTTTTGTACATGCCAGTCTGAATTTCACTACCAAATGCTCTTCCTTTCTGCTTTCTTGAATGTTCTCAACACATTAGGAGAAAGAGCATGTTTGGGCAAGAGTGATGCAGTGTGTGTTTTTCTGGATTGCAAGTGATCTGGGAAACATACTCCTTGTTTTTCCACTTCGTCTAAGAAAGAACATGAGGCTTGCAAGAGATTGAAACAATGCATCCCAAAATGTATTCCACCAGTGAAAACACATATTTCTACAAAGACTTTGAAGGAGCAAGCAAAAGCCTAGTGGCTGAGTGTTCTTTCAGAGAGAAACACACGCATTCCTTCCTTCTGGAGTGAGTTTCCAGCCAGGAATTCATACGCATTTTGTACTGTGCAGAATATAGCTACCTGCTCGGGAGTTGTGTCATAGAAGCACCTTGCCTGCAGGAGCTTATTGCAACATTCATTGTTTGGCTAAGTCCTTTAGGGTTGCTTTTGGCAAGTCTTTCAACTTTGGCAAAACCCGCTTCGTACGAAATATTTTCACAGTGCTGTTTCCAAGTGTCCACAAAGAGCTGCTGCTGGAAACTGTCCACATGCACATCTCCCATACTGGTGTGCTCGTTTCACTACCTGGAATTTGGTTTCCTCTTCTTTCTTTGAAATGACAAGCCTTCATTCAGCATGCTACACAAATCTTGTAGCAGTTTTTATTTTAAGCATGTTGGTGCTTTAAGGACGCTGTCTAACCTGTGTAGAGTGTGTCACTCTCCAGCACTGAATACACAACTTAGAGTTCCTTTCACCACAGACACGCAAACACATGTTTTTGTGAAATTCCTACTTCAGGTCACTTGGAAATGTAAGGGTTTCATAGAGAACATGAAGTCAATCATGCTTTTGCACTCTGCAACCGAAATAAATGGCTTTTGTACATACCAGTGTGAAATTCACTGCAAAAGGCCCTTCTTTTCTGCTTTCTTGAATGTTCTCAATGCATTAGGTGAAAGAGCGTGTTTGAGCAAGACTGATGCAGGGTGCCTTTTCTTGGATTTCAAGTGATTTGCGAAACATAATCCGCGTTTTTCCACATTGTCTAAGAAACAACATGAGGATTTGAAGAGATTGAAACAATGCATCCCAAAACGTATTCCACCAGTGAAAACACACGTTTCTACAAAGACTTTGAAGGAGCAAGCAAAAGAATAGTGGCTGAGTGTTCTTTCAGAGAGAAACACACGCATTTCTTCCTTCTGGAGTGAGTTTTCAGCCTGGAATTCATATGCATTTGTACTGTGCAGAATGTAGCTACCTGTTTGGGGTTTGTGTCATAGAAGCACCTTTCCTACAGGAGCTTATTGCAACATTCATTGTTTGGCTAAGTTCTTTAGGGTTGGTGTTGGAAGGTCTTTCAACTTTGGCCAACTCCCGCTTCGAACGAAATGTTTTTACATTGCTGTTTCCAAGTGTCCAGAAGGAGCTGCTGCTTGAAACTGTCCACAATCACATCTCCCATACTGGTGTGCTCGTTTCACTATCTGGATTTTGGTTTCCTCTTCCTTCTTTGAAATGACAAGCCTTCTTTCTGCATGCTACACACACCTTGTAGCAGTTTCAGTTTGAAACATGTGGCTGCTCTCAAAAGGCTGTGTAAGCTACGTATAGTGTGTCACTCTCCAGCACTTAATACTCAACTAAGAGCTACTTTCACCACAGACACGCAAAGACATCTTTTTGTGAAAGTCCTACTTCAGGTCACTTGGAAACGTAAGGGTGTCATCGAGAACATGACGTCAATCGTGCTTTTGCACTCTGCTAAAAATAGAAATGTGCTTTTGAACATACCCGTCTGAATTTCACTGCAAAATGCCCTTCTTTTCTGGTTTCTTGAATGTTCTCAACACATTAGGAGAAAGAGCGTGCTTTGGCAAGAGTGATGCAGTGTGCGTTTCTCTGGATTACAAGTGATTTGGGAAACATACTCTTTGTTTTTCCACATTGTCTAAGAAACAACATGAGGCTTGCAAGAGACTGAAACAATGCATCCCACAACGTATTCCCACAGTGAAAACACACGTTTCTACAAAGACTTTGAAGGAGAAAGCAAAAGACTAGTGGCTGAGTGTTCTATCAGAGAGAAACACATGCACTTCATTCTTCTGGAGTGAGTTTTCAGCCTGGAATTCATATGCATTTTGTACTGTGCAGCATGTACTTACCTGCTCGGGGATTGTGTCATAGAAGCACCTTTCCTGCAGGAGCTTATTGCAACATTCATTGTTTGGCTAAGTCCTTTAGGATTGCTTTTGGAAGGTCTTTCAACTTTGGCCAAATCCCGCTTCGAACGAAATGTTTTTACATTGCTTTTTCCAAGTGTCCAGAAGGAGCTGCTGCTTGACACTGTCCACATGCACATCTCCCATACTGGTGTGCTCGTTTCAGTACCTGGATTTTGGTTTCCTCTTCTTTCTTTGAAATGACAAGCCTTCTTTCTGCCTGCTACACACATCTTGTAGCAGTTTCAATTTTAAGCATGTTGTTGCTCTAAGAACGCTGTCTAACCTGTGTAGAGTGTGTCACTCTCCAGCACTGAATACACAACTTAGAGTTTCTTTCACCACTGACACGCGAACACATGTTTTTTTGAAAGTCCTTCTTCAGGACACTTGGAAATGTAAGGGTTTCATAGAGAACATGAAGTCAATCATGCTTTTGCACTCTGCAACCGAAATAAATGGCTTTTTGTACACACCAGTCTGAAATTCACTGCAAAATGCCCTTCTTTTCTGCTTTCTTGAATGTTGTCAACGCATTAGGTGCAAGAGCGTGTTTGAGCAAGAGTGATGCAGGTTGCGATTTTCTGGATTTCAAGTGATTTGGGAAACATAATCCGCGTTTTTCCACGTTGTGTAAGAAAGAACATGAGGCCTGCAAGAGATTAAAACAATGCATCCCACAACGTATTCCAGCAGTGAAAACACACGTTTCTACAAAGACCTTAAAGGAGCAAGCAAAAGAATAGTGGCTGAGTGTTCTTTCAGAGAGAAACACTCGCATTTCTTCCTTCTGTAGTGAGTTTTCAGCCTGGAATTCATATGCATTTTGTACTGTCCAGAATGTAGCTACCTGCTCGGGAGTTGTGTCATTGAAGCACCTTTCCTTCAGGAGCTTATTGCAACATTCATTGTTTTGCTAAGTCCTTTAGGTTTGGTTTTGGAAAGACTTTCATCTTTGGCCAAGTCCCGCTTCGTACGAATTTTTTTCACAGCAATGTTTATAAGTGTCCACAAAGAGCTGCTGCTGGAAACTGTCCACATGCACATCTCCCATACTGGTGGGCTCGTTTCACTTCCTGGAATTTGGTTTCCTCTTCTTTGTTTGAAATGAGAAGCCTTCATTCAGCATGCTACGCACATCTTGTAGCAGTTTCAATTTTAAGCATGTTGGTGCTCTAAGAACGTTTTTTAACCTATGTAGAGTGTGTCACTCTCCAGCATTGAATACACAACTTAGAGCTCCTTTGCCACAGACACGCAAACATCTTTTTGGGAAAGTCCTAATTGTGGTCACTTGGAAATGTAAGGCTTTCATCGAAAACATGAAGACCATCATGCATTTACACCCTGCAACCGAAAGAAATGGCTTTTTGTACATGCCAGTCTGAATTTCACTACCAAATGCTCTTCCTTTCTGCTTTCTTGAATGTTCTCAACACATTAGGAGAAAGAGCATGTTTGGGCAAGAGTGATGCAGTGTGTGTTTTTCTGGATTGCAAGTGATCTGGGAAACATACTCCTTGTTTTTCCACTTCGTCTAAGAAAGAACATGAGGCTTGCAAGAGATTGAAACAATGCATCCCAAAATGTATTCCACCAGTGAAAACACATATTTCTACAAAGACTTTGAAGGAGCAAGCAAAAGCCTAGTGGCTGAGTGTTCTTTCAGAGAGAAACACACGCATTCCTTCCTTCTGGAGTGAGTTTCCAGCCAGGAATTCATACGCATTTTGTACTGTGCAGAATATAGCTACCTGCTCGGGAGTTGTGTCATAGAAGCACCTTGCCTGCAGGAGCTTATTGCAACATTCATTGTTTGGCTAAGTCCTTTAGGGTTGCTTTTGGCAAGTCTTTCAACTTTGGCAAAACCCGCTTCGTACGAAATATTTTCACAGTGCTGTTTCCAAGTGTCCACAAAGAGCTGCTGCTGGAAACTGTCCACATGCACATCTCCCATACTGGTGTGCTCGTTTCACTACCTGGAATTTGGTTTCCTCTTCTTTCTTTGAAATGACAAGCCTTCATTCAGCATGCTACACAAATCTTGTAGCAGTTTTTATTTTAAGCATGTTGGTGCTTTAAGGACGCTGTCTAACCTGTGTAGAGTGTGTCACTCTCCAGCACTGAATACACAACTTAGAGTTCCTTTCACCACAGACACGCAAACACATGTTTTTGTGAAATTCCTACTTCAGGTCACTTGGAAATGTAAGGGTTTCATAGAGAACATGAAGTCAATCATGCTTTTGCACTCTGCAACCGAAATAAATGGCTTTTGTACATACCAGTGTGAAATTCACTGCAAAAGGCCCTTCTTTTCTGCTTTCTTGAATGTTCTCAATGCATTAGGTGAAAGAGCGTGTTTGAGCAAGACTGATGCAGGGTGCCTTTTCTTGGATTTCAAGTGATTTGCGAAACATAATCCGCGTTTTTCCACATTGTCTAAGAAACAACATGAGGATTTGAAGAGATTGAAACAATGCATCCCAAAACGTATTCCACCAGTGAAAACACACGTTTCTACAAAGACTTTGAAGGAGCAAGCAAAAGAATAGTGGCTGAGTGTTCTTTCAGAGAGAAACACACGCATTTCTTCCTTCTGGAGTGAGTTTTCAGCCTGGAATTCATATGCATTTGTACTGTGCAGAATGTAGCTACCTGTTTGGGGTTTGTGTCATAGAAGCACCTTTCCTACAGGAGCTTATTGCAACATTCATTGTTTGGCTAAGTTCTTTAGGGTTGGTGTTGGAAGGTCTTTCAACTTTGGCCAACTCCCGCTTCGAACGAAATGTTTTTACATTGCTGTTTCCAAGTGTCCAGAAGGAGCTGCTGCTTGAAACTGTCCACAATCACATCTCCCATACTGGTGTGCTCGTTTCACTATCTGGATTTTGGTTTCCTCTTCCTTCTTTGAAATGACAAGCCTTCTTTCTGCATGCTACACACACCTTGTAGCAGTTTCAGTTTGAAACATGTGGCTGCTCTCAAAAGGCTGTGTAAGCTACGTATAGTGTGTCACTCTCCAGCACTTAATACTCAACTAAGAGCTACTTTCACCACAGACACGCAAAGACATCTTTTTGTGAAAGTCCTACTTCAGGTCACTTGGAAACGTAAGGGTGTCATCGAGAACATGACGTCAATCGTGCTTTTGCACTCTGCTAAAAATAGAAATGTGCTTTTGAACATACCCGTCTGAATTTCACTGCAAAATGCCCTTCTTTTCTGGTTTCTTGAATGTTCTCAACACATTAGGAGAAAGAGCGTGCTTTGGCAAGAGTGATGCAGTGTGCGTTTCTCTGGATTACAAGTGATTTGGGAAACATACTCTTTGTTTTTCCACATTGTCTAAGAAACAACATGAGGCTTGCAAGAGACTGAAACAATGCATCCCACAACGTATTCCCACAGTGAAAACACACGTTTCTACAAAGACTTTGAAGGAGAAAGCAAAAGACTAGTGGCTGAGTGTTCTATCAGAGAGAAACACATGCATTTCATTCTTCTGGAGTGAGTTTTCAGCCTGGAATTCATATGCATTTTGTACTGTGCAGAATGTACTTACCTGCTCGGGGATTGTGTCATAGAAGCACCTTTCCTGCAGGAGCTTATTGCAACATTCATTGTTTGGCTAAGTCCTTTAGGATTGCTTTTGGAAGGTCTTTCAACTTTGGCCAAATCCCGCTTCGAACGAAATGTTTTTACATTGCTTTTTCCAAGTGTCCAGAAGGAGCTGCTGCTTGAAACTGTCCACATGCACATCTCCCATACTGGTGTGCTCGTTTCAGTACCTGGATTTTGGTTTCCTCTTCTTTCTTTGAAATGACAAGCCTTCTTTCTGCCTGCTACACACATCTTGTAGCAGTTTCAATTTTAAGCATGTTGTTGCTCTAAGAACGCTGTCTAACCTGTGTAGAGTGTGTCACTCTCCAGCACTGAATACACAACTTAGAGTTTCTTTCACCACTGACACGCAAACACATGTTTTTTTGAAAGTCCTACTTCAGGTCACTTGGAAATGTAAGGGTTTCATAGAGAACATGAAGTCAATCATGCTTTTGCACTCTGCAACCGAAATAAATGGCTTTTTGTACACACCAGTCTGAAATTCACTGCAAAATGCCCTTCTTTTCTGCTTTCTTGAATGTTGTCAACGCATTAGGTGCAAGAGCGTGTTTGAGCAAGAGTGATGCAGGTTGCGATTTTCTGGATTTCAAGTGATTTGGGAAACATAATCCGCGGTTTTCCACGTTGTGTAAGAAAGAACATGAGGCCTGCAAGAGATTAAAACAATGCATCCCACAACGTATTCCAGCAGTGAAAACACACGTTTCTACAAAGACCTTAAAGGAGCAAGCAAAAGAATAGTGGCTGAGTGTTCTTTCAGAGAGAAACACTCGCATTTCTTCCTTCTGTAGTGAGTTTTCAGCCTGGAATTCATATGCATTTTGTACTGTCCAGAATGTAGCTACCTGCTCGGGAGTTGTGTCATTGAAGCACCTTTCCTTCAGGAGCTTATTGCAACATTCATTGTTTTGCTAAGTCCTTTAGGTTTGGTTTTGGAAAGACTTTCAACTTTGGCCAAGTCCCGCTTCGTACGAATTTTTTTCACAGCAATGTTTATAAGTGTCCACAAAGAGCTGCTGCTGGAAACTGTCCACATGCACATCTCCCATACTGGTGGGCTCGTTTCACTTCCTGGAATTTGGTTTCCTCTTCTTTGTTTGAAATGAGAAGCCTTCATTCAGCATGCTACGCACATCTTGTAGCAGTTTCAATTTTAAGCATGTTGGTGCTCTAAGAACGTTTTTTAACCTATGTAGAGTGTGTCACTCTCCAGCATTGAATACACAACTTAGAGCTCCTTTGCCACAGACACGCAAACATCTTTTTGGGAAAGTCCTAATTGTGGTCACTTGGAAATGTAAGGCTTTCATCGAAAACATGAAGACCATCATGCATTTACACCCTGCAACCGAAAGAAATGGCTTTTTGTACATGCCAGTCTGAATTTCACTACCAAATGCTCTTCCTTTCTGCTTTCTTGAATGTTCTCAACACATTAGGAGAAAGAGCATGTTTGGGCAAGAGTGATGCAGTGTGTGTTTTTCTGGATTGCAAGTGATCTGGGAAACATACTCCTTGTTTTTCCACTTCGTCTAAGAAAGAACATGAGGCTTGCAAGAGATTGAAACAATGCATCCCAAAACGTATTCCACCAGTGAAAACACATGTTTCTACAAAGACTTTGAAGGAGCAAGCAAAAGCCTAGTGGCTGAGTGTTCTTTCAGAGAGAAACACACGCATTCCTTCCTTCTGTAGTGAGTTTTCAGCCTGGAATTCATTTGCATTTTGTACCGTGCAGAGTGTAGCTACCTGCTCGGGGGTTTGTCATAGAAGCACCTTGCCTGCAGGAGCTTATTGCAACATTCATTGATTGGCTAAGTTCTTTAGGGCTGGTTTTGGAAGGTGTTTCAACTTAGGCCAAATCCCGCTACGTACGAAATTTTTTCACAGCGCTGTTCCCAAGTGTCCACAAAGAGCTGCTGCTTGAAACTGACCACATGCAAATCTCCCATACTTTTGTGCTCGTTTAACTACCTGTATTTTGGTTTCCTCTTCTTTTTTTGAAATGACAAGCCTTCTTTCTGCATGCTACACACACCTTGTAGCAGTTTCAGTTTGAAGCATGTTGCTGCTCTAAAAACGCTGTGTAATCTAGGTAGAGTGTGTCACTCCCCTGCAATGAATACACAACTTAGAGCTCCTTTCACCACAGACACCCAAACACATCTTTTTGTGAAAGTCCTACTTCAGGTCACTTTGAAAAATAAGGGTGTCATCTAGAACATGAAGTCAATCGTCCTTTTGCACTCTGCAACCAATAGAAATTCCTATTGAACATACCCGTCTGAATTTCACTGCAAAAGGCCCTTCTTTTCTGATTTCTTGTATATTCTCAACACATTAGGAGAAAGAGCGTGTTTGAGCAAGAGTGATGCAGTGTGCGTTCCTCTGGATTACAAGTGATTTGGGAAACATACTCCTTGTTTTTCCACATTGTCTAAGAAACAACATGAGGCTTGCAAGAGATTGAAACAATGCATCCCAAAACGTATTCCAACAGTGAAAACACACGTTTCTACAAAGACTTTGAAGGAGCAAGGATAACCCTAGTTGTTGAGTGTTCTTTCAGAGAGAAACACATGCATTTCATTCTTCTGCGGAGAGTTTTCAGCCTGGAATTCATTTGCATTTTGTACTGTGCAGAATGTAGCTTCCTGCTCGGGGGTTGTGTCATAGAAGCACCTTTCCTGCAGGAGCTTATTGCAACATTCATTTTTTGGCTAAGTTCTTTAGGGCTGGTTGGAAGGTCTTTCAACTTTAGCCAAATCCCGCTTCCTACTAAATTTTTTCTCAGCGCTGTTCCCAAGCGTCGACAAAGAGCTGCTGTTTGAAACTGTCCACATGCACATCTCCCATACTTTTGTGCTCGTTTAGCTACCTGGATTTTGGTTTCGCCTTCTTTCTTTGAAATGACAAGCCTTCATTCTGCATGCTACACACACCTTGTAGCAGTTTCACCTTTGAGCATGTTGGTGCTCTTAAAACTCTGTTAAACCTATGTAGACTGTGTCACTCTCCAGCACTGAATACACAACTTAGAGCTCCTTTCGCTTCAGACACGCAAACACATCTTTTGGGGAATGTCCTAATTGAGGTCAATTGGAAATGTAAGGGTGTCATGGAGAACATGAAGTCAATCGTGCCTTTGCGCACTGCAACCAATAGAAATGTCCTTTTGAACATACCCGTCTGAATTTCACTGCAAAATGCCCTTCTTTTCTGGTTTCTTGAATGTTATCAACACATTAGGAGAAAGAGCGTGTGTGAGCAAGAGTGATGCAGTGTGCGTTTCTCTGGATTACAAGTGATTTGGGAAACATACTCCTTGTTTTTCCACATTGTCTAAGAAACAACATGAGGCTTGCAAGAGATTGAAACAATGCATCCCACAACGTATTCCAATAGTGAAAACACACGTTTCTACAAAGACTTTGAAGGAGAAAGCAAAAGCCTAGTGGCTGAGTGTTCTTTCAGTGAGAAACACATGCATTTCATTCTTCTGTGGAGAATTTTCAGCCTGGAATTCATTTGCATTTTGTACTGTGCAGAATGTAGCTACCTGCTCGGGGGTTGTGTCATAGAAGCACCTTTCCTGCAGGAGCTTATTGCAACATTCATTGATTGGCTAAATTCTTTAGGGCTGGTTTTGGAACGTCTTTCAACTTTGGACAAATCCTGCTACGTACGAAATTTTTTCACAGCGCTGTTCCCAAGTGTCCACAAAGAGCTGCTGCTTGAAACTGTCCACATGCACATCTCCCATACTTTTTTGCTCGTTTAGCTACCTGGATTTTGGTTTCGCCTTCTTTCTTTGAAATGACAAGCCTTCATTCTGCATGCAACACACATTGTAGCAGTTTCAGTTTGAAGCATGTTGCTGCTCTCAAAATGCTGTGTAACCTACGTAGAGTGTGTCACTGTCCAGCACTGAATACACCACTTAGAGCTCCTTTAACCACAGACCCGCAAACACATCTTTTTGTGAAAGTCCTACTGCAGGTCAGTTGGAAATGTAAGGGTGTCATGGAGAACGTGAAGGCAATCGTGCTTTTGCACTCTGCAACCAATAGAAATGTCATTTTGAACATACCCGTCTGAATTTCACTGCAAAATGCACTTCTCTTGGGGTTTCTTGAATGTTCTCAAAACATTATGAGAAAGAGCGTGTTTCAGCAAGAGTGATGCAGTGTGCCTTTTTCTGGATTACAAGTGATTTGGGAAACATACTCTTTGTTTTTCCATATTCTCTAAAAACAACATGAGGCTTGCAAGAGATTGAAACAATGCATCCCAAAACTTATTCCAGCAGTGAAAACACACGTTGGGTTAGGATTGGTCCTAGGGTTAAGGTTATATTGAGGGCTAGGATTAGAGAGACGATGAGGGTTCGGTTGTCGATTAGGGATAGCATTGGAGCTAGTGTTAGACTTATGTTCAGGGCTAGGGTTAGATAGACGATTAGGGTTAGGATTGGACCTAGGGTTATGGTTATGTTTAGCGCTAGGGTTAGATACACTATTAGGGTTAGGACTGGACCATAAGGTAAGGGTTTTTTGAGGGCTAGGGTTAGGTGGACGATTAGGGTTAGGATTGGCCCCAGGGTTAAGTTTATGTTGAGGGTAATGGTTATGTTGAGGGCTAGGGTTAGAGAGAAGGTTCGGGTTAGATTTGCACCTAGGGTTAGGGTTATGTTGAGGGCGAGGGTTAGAGAGACGATTAGGGTTAGGATTGGACCTAGGGTTAGTGTTAGGTTGAGGGCTAGGGTTAGAGAGATAGTTCGGGTTAGGATTGGATCTAGGGTTAGGGTTATGTTGAGGGCTAGGGTTAGAGAGACGATTAGGGTTAAGATTGGACCTAGGGTTAGGGTTAGGTTGAGGGCTATGTTTAGAGAGACGAATAGTGTTAGGATTGCACCTAGGGTTAGGGTTGTGTTGAGGGTTAAGGTTAGGTAGACGACTAGGGTTAGAATTGGAGCTAGGGTTAGGGTTATGTTTAGGGCTAGGGTTAGAGAGACAATTAGGGTTAGGATTGAAGCTAGGGTTAGGGTTAGGTTGAGGGCTAGGGTTAGAGAGACGGTTAGGGTTAGGAATGGACCTAGGGTTAGGGTTAGGTTGAGGGCTAGGGTTAGAAAGACAGTTCGGGTTAGGATTGGACCTGGGGTTAGAGTTATGTTGAGGGCTTGAGTTAGAGAGACGGTTAGGGTTAGGATAGGAGCTAGGGTTAGCGTTATGTTGAGGGCTAGGGCTAGGTAGACAATTAGGGTTTATGAATGGACCTAGGGTTAAGGTTATGTTTAGGGCTAGGGTTAGAGAGAAGGTTCGGGTTCGGATTGGACCGAGGGTTAGGGTTATGTTGAGGGCTAGGGTTAGATAGACGATTAAAGTTAGGATTGGACCTAGGGTTAGGGTTATGTTGAGGGCTAGGGTTAGTTAGACGATAAGAGTTAGGATTGGACGTAGTGTTGGGATTATGTTGAGGGCTAGGGTTAGAGAGACGATTAGAGTTAGGATTGGACCTAGGGTTAGGGTTATGTTGAGGGCTAGGTTTAGAGAGACGATTAGGGTTAGGATTGGACCTAGGGTTAGGGTTATGTTGAGGGCCAGGGTCAGAGAGACAATTAGTGTTATTATTGGACCTAGGGTTATGGTTATGTTTAGGGCTAGGGTTAGAGAGAAGGTTCGGGTTAGGATTGGACCGAGGGTTAGGTTTATGTTGAGGGCTAGTGTTGGATACACGATTAGGGTTAGGACTGGTCCTAGGGATAGGTTTATGTTGAGGGCTAGGGTTAGAGAGACGGTTCGGGTTAGGATTGGACCTAGTGTTATGGTTATGTTGAGGGCTAGGGTTAGAGAGACGATTAGGGTTAGGATTGGACCTAGGTTAGGTTTAGGTTGAGGGCAAGGGTTAGAAAGACAGTTCGGGTAAGGATTGGGCCTGGGGTTAGGGTTATGTTGAGGGCTAGGGTTAGAGAGACGGTTAGGGTTAGGATTGGAGCTAGTGTTAGCGTTATGTTGAGGGCTAGGGCTAGGTAGACAATTAGGGTTTATGAATGGACCTAGGGTTATGGTTATGTTTAGGGCTAGGGTTAGAGAGAAGGTTCTGGTTTTATTGGACCGCGGGTTAGGGTTATGCTGAGGGCTAGGGTTAGATAGACGATTAGAGTTAGGATTGGACCTAGGGTTAGGGTTATGTTGAGGGCTAGGGTCAGAGAGACGATAAGGGTGATTATTGGACCTAGGGTTGAAGTTATGTTTAGGGCTAGGGTTAGATAAACGATAAGTGTTTGGATTGTACCTAGGGTTAGGGTTATGTGGAGGGCTAGGGTTAGAGAGACGGTTCTGGTTAAGATTGGACCTAGGGGTAGGGTTATGTTTAGGGCTATGGTTAGATAGACGATTAGGGTAGGATTGGACCTAGGGTTAGGCTAATATTGATGGCTACGGTTACAGAGACGATTAGGGTTAGGTTTGGAGCTAGGGTTAGGGTTATGTGGAGGGCTAGGGTTAGGTAGACGATTAGGGTTAGGATTGGACCTAGGAATATGGTTATGTTGAGGGCTACGGTTAGAGAGAATGTTCTGGTTAAAAATGGACCTAGGGTTAGGGTTATGTTGAGGGCTAGGTTTAGAGAGACGGTTCAGTTTAGGATTGGACCTAGGGTTAGGGTTATGTTGAGGATTACGGTTAGAGATTTGATTAGGGTTATAATTGGACCTAGCGTTAGGGTTACGTTGAGGGCTAGGGTTAGAGGGACAAATAGGTTAGGATTGGAGCTAGGGTTAGGGTTATGTTGAGTGCTAGGGTTAGAGAGACCTTTCGGATTAGGATTGGACGTAGGGTTATGGTTATGATGAGGGCTAGGGTTAGATACAGGTTTAGGGTTAGGATTGGACCTAGGGTTAGGGTTATTTTTAGGGCTAGGGTTAGATAGACGATTAGGGTTTGGATTGAAACTAGGGTTAGGGTTATGTTGATGGCTAGGGTTAGAGAGACGATTAGAGTTAGGATTGGAGCTAGGGTTAGGGTTATGTTGAGGGCTAGGGTTAGAGAGAAGGTTCGGGTTAGGAATGGACCTAGGGTTAGTGTCATGTTGAGGGCTAGGGTTAGAGAGACAGTTCGGGTTAGGATTGCACCGAGGGTTAGGGTTATGTTGAGAGCTAGGGTTAGAAAGACCGATTTGGTTTGGATTGGACCTAGGTAAGGTTATATTGAGGGCTAGGATTAGAGAGACGATAGGGTTAGGATTGGAGCCAAGGTTAGGGTTATGTTGAGGGCTAAGGTTAGAGGGACGATTAGGGTTAGGACTGGTGCTAGGGTTAGGGTTATGTTTAGGGCTAGGTTTAGATAGACGATTATTGTTAGGATTGTACCTAAGATTAGGGTTATGTTGAGGGCTAGGGTTAGAGGGTCGATTAGGGTTACTATTGGACCTAGGGTTATGGTTGTGTTGAGGCCTAAGGTTAGGTAGACGATTAGGGTTAGGATTGGAGCTAGGGGTAGGGTTACGTTGAGGGCCAGGGTTAGATAGACGAGTAGGTTTAGGATTGGACCTAGGGTTAGGGTTATGTTGAGGGCTAGGGTTACGTCTACAATTAGGGTTAGGATTGGACCTAGGGTTAGGGTTATGTTGAGGGCTAAGGTTAGAGAGATGGTTCGGGTTAGGATTGTACCTAGGGTTAGTGTTATGTTTAGGGCTAGTTTTAGATAAACGTTTAGGGATAGGATTGGACCTAGGTTTAGGGCCCTTCTTTTCTGCTTTCTTGAATGTTCTCAATGCATTTGGTGAAACGTAATCCGCGTTTTTCCACATTGTGTAAGAAAGAACATGAGGCTTGCAAGAGATTGAAACAATTCATCCCAAAATGTATTCCAGCAGTGAAAACACACGTTTCTACAAAGACTTTGAAGGAGCTAGCAAAAGAATAGTGGCTGAGTGTTGTTTCAGAGAGAAACACACGCATTTCTTCTTTCTGGAGTGAGTCTCCAGCCAGGAATTCGTATGCATTTTGTACTGTGGGGAATGTAACTACCTGCTCGGGAGTTGTGTCATTAAAGCACCTTTACTGCAGGGGCTTATTGCAACATTCATTGATTGGCTAAGTCCTTTAGGATTGGTTTTGGAAGGTCTTTCAACTTTGGCCAAATCCCGCTTCCTACGAAATTTTTTCACAGCGCTGCTTCCAAGTGTCCACAAAGAGCTGCTGCTTGAAACTGTCCACGTACACATCTCCCACACTGGCATGGTCATTTCACTACCTGGAATTTGGTTTCCTCTTCTTTCTTTGAAATGACAAACCTTCATTCAGCATGCTACACACATCTTGTAGTAGTTTCTATTTTAAGCATGTTGGTGCTCTAAGAACGCTGTCTAACCTGTGTAGAGTGTGTCACTCTCCAGCACTGAATACACAACTTAGAGCTCCTTTCACCACAGACACGCAAACGCATGTTTTTGTGAAATTCCTACTTCAGGTCACTTGGAAATGTCAGGGTTTCATTGAGAACATGAAGTCAATCATGCTTTTGCACTCTGCAACCGAAATAAATGGCTTTTTGTACATACTAGTGTGAAATTCACTGCAAAAAGTCCTTCTTTTCTGGTTTCTTGAATGTTCTCAATGCATTAGGTGAAAGAGCGTGTTTGAGCAAGAGTGACGCAGGGTGCGTTTTCCTGGATTTCAAGTTATTTGGGAAACATAATCCGCGTTTTTCCACATTGTGTAAGAAAGAACATGAGGCTTGCAAGAGATTGAAACAATGCATCCCAAAACGTATTCCAGCAGTGAAAATACACGTTTCTACAAAGACTTTGAAGGAGCAAGCAAAACAATAGTGGCTGAGTGTTCTTTCAGAGAGAAACACACGCATTTCTTCCTTCTGTAGTGAGTTTTCAGCCTGGAATTCATATGCATTTTGTACTGTGCAGAATGTAGCTACCTGCTCGGGGATTGTGTCATAGAAGCACCTTTCCTGCAGGAGCTTATTGCAAAATTCATTGATTGGCTAAGTTCTTTAGGGCTGGTTTTGGAAGGTCTTCAACTTTGGACAAATCCTGCTTCAAACGAAATTTTTTCACAGCGCTGTTCCCAAGTGTCCACAAAGAGCTGCTGCTTGAAACTGTCCACATGCACATCTCCCATACTTTTGTGCTCGTTTAACTACCTGTATTTTGGTTTCCTCTTCTTTTTTTGAAATGACAAGCCTTCTTTCTGCATGCTACACACACCTTGTAGCAGTTTCAGTTTGAAGCATGTTGCTGCTCTTAAAACGTTGTTAAACCTATGTAGACTGTGTCACTCTCCAGCACTGAATACACAACTTAGAGCTCCTTTCGCTACAGACACGCAAACACATCTTTTGGGGAATGTCCTAATTGAGGTCACTTGGAAATGTAAGGGTGTCATGGAGAACATGAAGTCAATCGTGCTTTTGCGCACTGCAACCAATAGAAATGTCCTTTTGAACATACCCGTCTGAATTTCACTGCAAAATGCCCTTCTTTTCTGGTTTCTTGAATGTTATCAACACATTAGGAGAAAGAGCGTGTTTCAGCAAGAGTGATGCAGTGTGCGTTTCTCTGGATTACAAGTGATTTGGGAAACATACTCCTTGTTTTTCCACATTGTCTAAGAAACAACATGAGGCTTGCAAGAGATTGAAACAATGCATCCCACAACGTATTCCAGCAGTGAAAACACACGTTGGGTTAGGATTGGTCCTAGGGTTAAGGTTATATTGAGGGCTAGGATTAGAGAGACCATTACAGTTCGGTTGTCGATTAGGGATAGCATTGGAGCTAGTGTTAGAGTTATGTTCAGGGCTAGGGTTAGATAGACGATTAGGGTTAGGATTGGACCTAGGGTTATGGTTATGTTTAGCGCTAGTTTTAGATACACTATTAGGGTTAGGACTGGACCATAGGGTTAGGGTTTTGTTGAGGGCTAGGGTTAGGTGGACGATTAGGGTTAGGATTGGCCCTAGGGTTAAGTTTATGTTGAGGGTTATGGTTATGTTGAGGGCTAGGGTTAGAGAGAAGGTTCGGGTTAGGATTGGACCGAGGGTTAGGGTTATGTTGAGGGCTAGTGTTGGATACACGATTAGGGTTAGGACTGGACCTAGTGATAGGTTTATGTTGAGGGCTAGGGTTAGAGAGACGGTTCAGGTTAGGATTGGACCTAGTGTTATGGTTATGTTGAGGGCTAGGGTTAGAGATACGATTAGGGTTAGGATTGGAGCTAGTGTTCTGGTTATGTTGAGGGCTAGGGTTAGGTAGACGAGAAGGTTAGGATTGGACCTAGGTTTAGGGTAATGTTGAGTGCTAGGGTTATTATTGGATCTAGGGTTAGGGTTACGCTTAGGGCCAGGGTTCGATAAATGATTAGGGTTATTATTGGATCTAGGGTTAGGGATATGTTTAGGGCTAGGGTTAGATAGACGATTGGTGTTACGATCGGACCTAGGGTTAGGATTATGTTGAGGTCTAGGGTTAGATATACGATTAGGGTTAGGATTGGAGCTAGTGTTCTGGTTATGTTTAGGGCTAGGTTTAGGTAGACGATTAGGGTTAGTATTGGACCTAGGGTTAGGGTTATGTTCAGGGCTGGGTTAGATAGACGAATAAGTTTAGGATTGGACATAGGGTTAGGGTTATGTTGAGGGCTAGGTTTAGATAGACGATTAGGGTTAGGATTGGACCTAGGGTTAGGGTTTTGTTGAGGGCTCGGGTTAGGTAGACAATTAGGGTTAGGATTGGCCTTAGGGTTATGGTTTTGTTGAAGGCTAGGGTTAGAGAGAATGTTCAGGTTAGGATTGGACCTAGGGTTAGGGTTATGTTGAGGGCTAGGTTTAGAGAGACGGTTCGGGTTAGGATTGGATCTAGGGTAAGGGTTGTGTTGAGGGCTAGTGTCAGAGAGACTATTAGGCTTTGGATTGGAGCTAGGGTTAGGGTTATGTTTTGGGCTACGTTTAGAGAGTTGATTAGGGTTAGGATTGGACGTAGGGTTAGGGTTATTTTGAGGGGTAGGGTTAGGCAGACTATTTGGGATAAGATTTGACCTAGGGTTAGGGTTATGTTGAGGGCTAGGGTTAGAGAGACGATACGGGTTATTATTGGACCTAAGGTTAGGGTTATGTTTAGGGCTAGGGTTAGATACACGATTAGGGTTAGGACTGGACCTAGGGTTAGGGTTTTGTTGAGGTCTACGGTTAGGTAGACGATTAGGGTTAATATTGGACCTAGGGTTAGCGTTATGTAGAGGGCTAGGATTAGGTAGACGATTAGGGTTAGGATTGGATGTAGGGTTAAGTTTATGTTGAGGGCTAGGGTTACAGAGATGATTAGGGTTAGGATTGGAGGTAGGTTATGGGTTATGTTGAGGGCTAGGTGTAGGTAGACGATTAGGGTTAGGATTGGAGCTAGGGTTAGTGTAATGTTGAGGGGTAGGGTTAGGTAGACGATTAGGGTTAGGATTGGATGTAGGGTTAAGTTTATTTGAGGGCTAGGGTTAGAGAGACGGTTCAGGTTAGGATTGGAGCTAGGGTTAGGGTTATGTTGAGGGCTAGGGTTTCAAAGACGTTTCGGGTTTGGAAAGTACCTAGGGTTAGGGTTATGTTTAGGGCTAGGGTTAGATACACGATTAGGGTTAGGACTGGACCTAGGGTTAGGGTTTTGTTGAGGTCTACGGTTAGGTAGACGATTAGGGTTAATATTGGACCTAGGGTTAGCGTTATGTAGAGGGCTAGGATTAGGTAGACGATTAGGGTTAGGATTGGATGTAGGGTTAAGTTTATGTTGAGGGCTAGGGTTACAGAGATGATTAGGGTTAGGATTGGAGGTAGGTTATGGGTTATGTTGAGGGCTAGGTGTAGGTAGACGATTAGGGTTAGGATTGGAGCTAGGGTTAGTGTAATGTTGAGGGGTAGGGTTAGGTAGACGATTAGGGTTAGGATTGGATGTAGGGTTAAGTTTATTTGAGGGCTAGGGTTAGAGAGACGGTTCAGGTTAGGATTGGAGCTAGGGTTAGGGTTATGTTGAGGGCTAGGGTTTCAAAGACGTTTCGGGTTTGGAAAGTACCTAGGGTTAGGGTTATGTTTAGGGCTAGGGTTAGATAGATGATTAATGTTAGGATTGTACCTAGGGTTACGGTTATGTTGAGGGTTAGGGTTAGAGAGACGATTTGGGTTAGTATTTGACCTAGGGTTAGGGTTATGTTGAGTGCTAGGGTTAGAGAGACGGTTCGGGTTAGGATTGGACCTAGCGTTCGGGTTATGTTGAGGGCTAGGGTTAGAGAGACGTTTCGCGTTAGGATTGGACCTAGTGATAGGGTTAGGTTGAGAGCTAGGATTAGAGAGATGGTTCGGGTTAGGATTGGACCTAGGGTTAGGGTTATGTTGAGGGCTAGGATTAGAGAGACGTTTAGGGTTAGGATTTGATCTAGATTTAGGGTTATGTTGAGGACTAGGGTTAGGTGGACGATTAGGGTTAGGATTAGAGTTAGGGTTAGGGTTATGTTGAGGGCTAGGTTTAGAGAGACGGTTCGGGTTAGCATTTGACCTAGGGTTAGGGTTATGTTTAGGGCTAGGATTAAATAGACGATTAGGGTTAGGATTGGACCTAGGGTTAGGGTAATGTTGAGGGCTAGGGTTACATAGACGATTCGGGTTAGGATTGGAACTAGAGTTAGTGTTATGTTGAGGGTTAGGGTTAGGTAGACGATTATGGTAAGATTGGATGAAGGGTTAAGTTTATGTTGAGGCCTAGGTTTAGAGAGACGGTTCAGGTCAGGAATGGAGCTAGGGTTAGGGTTATGTTGAGGGCTAGGGTTAGAGAGACGTTTCGGGTTAGGATTGGACCTAGGGATAGGGTTAGGTTGAGGGCTAGGGTTAGAGAGACGGTTCGCTTTTGGATTGGAACTAGGGTTAGCGTTATGATGAGGGCTAGGATTAGAGAGACGATTAGGTTTAGGATTTGAGCTAGTGTTATGGTTATGTTGAGGGCTAGGGTTAGGTGGACGATTAGGGTTAGGATTGGAGCTAGGGTTAGGGTTAAGTTGAGGGCTAGGGTTAGAGAGACGTTTCGGGTTACGATTGGACCTAGGGATAGGGTTTTATGGAGGGTTAGGGTTAGGTGGACGATTAGGGATAGGATTGGAGCTAGGGTTCGGGTTATGTTGAGGGCTAGGGTTAGAGAGACGTTTCGGGTTAGGATTGGACCTAGGGATAGGGTTAGGTTGAGGACTAGGGTTAGAGAGACGGTTCGGGTTTGGATTGGACCTAGGGTTAGGGTTATATTGAGGGTTAGGGTTAGAGAGATGGTTCAGGATTGGATTGGCCTAGGGTTAGGGTTATGTTGAGGGCTAGGATTAGAGAGACGATTAGGGTTAGGATTTGAGCTAGGGTTAGGGTTATGTTTAGGGCTAGGGTTAGATAGACGATTAGTTTTAGGATTGTACCTAGGGTTAGTGTTATATTGAGGCTTAGGGTTAGAGAGACGGTTTGGGTTTGGATTGGACCTAGGGTTAGGGTTATGTTGAGGGCTAGGATTAGAGAGACGATTTGTGTTAGGATTGTACCTAGGGTTAGGGTTAAATTGAGGGTTAGGCTTAGAGAGATGGTTCTGGTTAGGATGGGACCTAGGGTTAGGGTTATCTTGAGGGCTAGGGTTAGAGAAACGTTTCGGGTTAGGATTGGACCTAGGGATAGGGTTAGGTTGAGGGCTAGGATTAGAGAGACGATTAGGGTTAGGATTTGAGCTAGGGTTAGGGTTATGTTGAGGGCTAGGGTTAGTTGGACGATTAGGGTTAGGATTGGAGCTAGGGTTAGGGTTATGTTGATGGCTAGGGTTAGATAGACGATTAGGGTTAGGATTGGTCCTAGGGTTAGGGTTATGTTGAAGGCTAGGGTTAGATAGACGATTATTGTTAGGATTGGTCCTAGGGTTAGGGTTATGGTGAGGGCTAGGGTTAGATAGATGATAAGGGATAGGATTGGACCTAGGGTCAGGGTTATGTTGACGGTAGGGTTAGAGACGATTAGGGTTAGGATTGGAGCTAGGGTTAGGGTTATGTTGAGGGCTAGAGGTAGAGAGAAGGTTCTGGTTAGGATTGGACCCAGTGTTAGGTTTATGTTGTGGGCTAGGTTTAGAAAGACAAATAGGGTTAGGATTGGACCTAGGGTTTGGGTTGTGTTGAGGCCTAAGGTTAGGTAGAACACTAGGGTTAGGATTGGACCTAGCGTTAGTGTTATGTTGCGGGCTAGGGTTAGAGAGACGGTTCGCGTTACGATTGGACTGAGGGTTAGGGTTATGTTGAGGGCTAGGTTTAGAGAGACGAATAGGTTTATGATTGGACCTAGGGTTAGGGTTGTGTTGAGGACTAAGGTTAGAGACACGATTACCATTAAGATTTAAGCTAGGGTTGGGGTTATGTTGAGGGCTAGGGTTAGAGTGACGATTAGGGTTAGGATTGGAGCTAGGGTTAGGGTAATGTTGAGGGCTAGGGTTACATAGACGATTAGGGTTAGGATTGGAACTAGAGTTAGTGTTATGTTGAGGGTTAGGGTTAGGTAGACCATTATTGTAAGATTGGATGAAGGGTTAAGTTTATGTTGAGGCCTAGGTTTAGAGAGACGGTTCAGGTCAGGATTGGAGCTAGGGTTAGGGTTATGTTGAGGGCTAGGGTTAGAGAGACGTTTCTGGTTAGGATTGGACCTAGGGATAGGGTTAGGTTGAGGGCTAGGGTTTGAGAGACGGTTCGCTTTTGGATTGGACCTAGGGTTAGGGTTATGATGAGGGCTAGGATTAGAGAGACGATTAGGTTTAGGATTTGAGCTAGTGTTATGGTTATGTTGAGGGCTAGGGTTAGGTGGACGATTAGGGTTAGGATTGGAGCTAGGGTTAGGGTTAATTTGAGGGCTAGGGTTAGGTAGATGATTAGGGTTAGGATTGGAGCTAGTGTTAGGGTTATGTTGAGGGCTAGGGTTATGTAGACGATTAGGGTTAGGATTGGACCTAGGGTTAGGGTTATGTTTAGGCCTAGGGTAGGTAGACAAATAGGGTTAGGATTGGACCTAGGGTTAGGGTTATGTTGATCGCTAGGGATAGAGAGACAGTTCGGGTTAGGATTCAACGTAGGGTTAGGGTTATGTTGAGGGCTAGAGTTAGAGAGACTATTAGTGTTAGCATTGGAGCTAGGGTTAGCGTAATGTTGAGGGCTAGGGTGAGGTGGACGATTAGGGTTAGGGTTGGTGCTAGGCTTAGAGTTATGTTGAGGGCTAGGGTTAGATAAGCGATCAGGGTTATGATTGGCCCTAGGGTTAGGGTAATGGTGAGGGCTAGGTTTAGATAGACGATTAGGGTTATGATCAGACCTAGGGTTACGGTTATATTGAGGGATAGGGTTAGAAAGATGATTAGGGTTAGGATTGGAGCTAAGGTTAGGGTTATGTTGAGGGCTAGGGTTAGATAGACGATTAATGTTAGGATTGTACCTAGGGTTACGGTTATGTTGAGGGTTAGGGTTAGAGAGACGATTTGGGTTAGTATTGGACCTAGGGTTAGGGTTATGTTGAGTGCTAGGGTTAGAGAGACGGTTCGGGTTAGGATGGGACCTAGGGTTAGGGTTATGTTGAGGGCTAGGGTTAGAGAGACGGTTTGGGTTAGGATTGGACCTAGCGTTAGGGTTATGTTGAGGGCTAGGGTTAGAGAGACGTTTCGGGTTAGGATTGGACCTAGTGATAGGGTTAGGTTGAGAGCTAGGATTTGAGAGATGGTTAGGGTTAGGATTGGACCTAGGGTTAGGGTTATGTTGAGGGCTAGGATTAGAGAGACGATTAGGGTTAGGATTCGAGCTAGGGTTAGGGTTAATTTGAGGGCTAGGGTGAGGCAGACGATTAGGGTTAGGATTGGAACTACGGTTAGGTTTATGTTGAGGGCTACGGTTAGAGAGACGGTTCGGGTTAGGATTGGACCTAGGGTTAGGATGATGTTTAGGGCTATTGTTCAATAGACGATTATGGTTAGGTTTGGACCTAGGATTAGGGTAATGTTGAGGGCTAGGGTTACAGAAAATGTTCGGGTTAGGATTGGACCTATGGTTAGGGTTAAGTTGAGGGCTAGGGTTAGAGAGACGGTTCGGGTTAGGATTGGACCTAGGGTTAGGGTTATGTTGAGGACTAGGGTTACAGAGACAATTAGGGTTAGGATTGGAGCTAGGGTTAGTGTTAATTTGAGGGCTAGGGTTATGTAGACGATTAGGGTTAGGATTGGAGCTAGGTTTAGGGTTATGTTGAGGGCTAGGTTTAGGTAGACGATTAGGGTTAGGATTGGAGCTAGGGTTAGTGTTATGTTGAGGGCTAGGGTTAGGTAGATGATTAAGGTTAGGATTGGACCTAAGGTTAAGGTTATGTTTAGGGCTAGGGTTAGATAGAAGATTAGGGTTAGGATTGGACCTAGGGTTAGGGTAATGTTGAGGGCTAGGGTTACAGAGACGTTTAGGGTTAGGGTTGGAGCTAGGATTAGGGTTATGTTGAGGGCTAGGTTTAGGTAGATGATTAGGGTTAGGATTGGAACTAGTTTTAGTGTTATGTTGAGAGCTAGGGATAGGTAGACGATTAAGGGTAGGATTGGACCTAGGGTTATGGTTATGTTGAGGGCTAGGGTTAGGTAGACGATTAAGGTTAGGATTGGACCTAGGGTTATGGTTATGTTGAGAGCTAGGGTTAGATAGAAGGTTCGGGTTAGGATTGGGGCTAGGGTTAGGGTTATGTTGAGGGCTAGGGTTAGAGAGACGGTTCGGGTTAGGATTGGACCTAGGGTTAGGGTTATGTTGAGGGCTAGGTTTAGAGAGACGATTAGGGTTTGGATTGGACCTAGGGTTATGGTTATGTTGACAGCTAGGGTTAGATAGAAGGTTCGGATTTGGATTGGAGCTAGGGTTAGGGTTATGTTGAGGGCTAGGGTTAGAGATACGGTTCGGGTTAGAATTGGACCTAGGGTTAGGGTTATGTTGAGGGCTAGGTTTAGAGAGACGATTAGGGATAGGATAGGACCTAGGGTTAGGGTTATGTTGAGGGCTAGGTTTAGAGAGATGGTTCGGGTTATGATTGGACCTAGTGTTATGGTTATGTTGAGGGCTAGCGTTCGAGAATAGATTAGGGTTATTATTGGACCTAGGGTTAGGGTTATGTTTAGGGCTAGGGTTAGATAGACGATTAGTGTCAGTATCGGACCTAGGGTTAGGGTTTTGTTGAGGGCTAGGGTTAGGTAGACGATTAGGGTTAGGATTGGACTTAGGGTTATGGTTACGTTGAAAGCTAGGGTTAGAGAGAAGGTTCAGGTTATGATTGGACCTAGGGTTTGGGTTGTGTTGAGGGCTATGGTTAGAGAGACTATTAGGGTTAGGATTGGAGCTAGGGTTAGGGTTATGTTGAGGGCTAGTGTTAGGTAGACGATTAGGGATAGGATAGGACCTAGGGTTAGGTTTATGTTGAGGGCTAGGGTTCGAGAAACGATTAGGGTTCTTGTTGGACCTACGGTTAGGGTTATGTTTAGGGCTAGGTTTAGATAGATGATTAGTGTTAGGATTGGACTTAGGGTTAGGGTTATGTGGAGGGCTAGGGTTTGGTAGACGATTAGGGTTAGGCTTGGACCTAGGGTTAGGGTTATGTTGAGGGCTAGCATTAGATAGACGATTAGGGTTAGGTTTGGACCTAGGGTTAGGGTTATGTTGAGGGCTAGGTTTAGAGAGACGATTAGGTTTAGGATTGGACCTAGGGTTAGGGTTATGTTGAGGGCTAGGGTTACAGAGACGATTAGGGTTAAGATTGGAGCTAGGGTTATGTTTATGTTGAGGGCTAGGGTTACAGACACGATTAGGGTTAGGATTGGAGCTAGGGTTAGGGTTAATTTGAGGGCTAGGGTTATGTAGACGATTAGGGTTATGATTGGACCTAGGGTTAGGGTTATGTTGAGGGCTAGGGTTAGAGAGACGGTTCGGGTTTGGATTGGACCTAGGGTTACGGTTATGTGTAAGGCTAGGGTTAGATAGAAGATTAGGGTTAGGATTGGAACTAGGGTTAGGGTAATGTTGAGGGCTAGGGTTACAGAGACGATTAGGGTTAGGATTGGACCTAGGGTTAAGGTTATGTCGAGGGCTCCGGTGAGATAGACGATTACTGTTAGGATTGGAGCTATGGTTAGGGTAATGTTGAGGGCTATGGTTAGAGAGTCGCTTAGGGTTAGGATTGGACCTAGGGTTAAGGTTATGTCGAGGGCTCGGGTTAGGAAGACGATTAGGGATAGGATAGGACCTAGGGTTAGGGTTATGTTGAGGGCTAGGGTTAGAGAGATGGTTCGGGTTAGGATTGGACCTAGTGTTATGGTTATGTTGAGAGCTAGGGTTAGAGAGATGATTAGGGTTAGGATTGGACCTAGGGTTAGGGTTAGGTTGAGAGCTAGGGTTAGAAAGACAGTTCGGGTTAGGATTGGACCTGGGGTTAGGGTTATGTTGAGGGCTAGGGTTAGAGAGACGGTTAGGGTTAGGATTGGACCGAGGGTTAGGGTTATGTTGAGGGCTAGGGTTAGATAGAAGATTAGGGTTAGGATTGGACCTAGGGTTAGGGTAATGTTGAGGGCTAGGGTTACAGAGACGATTAGGGTTAGGGTTGGAGCTAGGTTTAGGGTTATGTTGAGGGCTAGGTTTAGGTAGATGATTAGGGTTAGGATTGGAACTAGTTTTAGTGTTATGTTGAGAGCTAGGGTTAGGTAGACGATTAAGGGTAGGATTGGACCTAGGGTTCTGGTTATGTTGAGGGCTAGGGTTAGGTAGACGATTAAGGTTAGGATTGGACCTAGGGTTATGGTTATGTTGAGAGCTAGGGTTAGATAGAAGGTTCGGGTTAGGATTGGAGCTAGGGTTAGGGTTATGTTGAGGGCTAGGGTTAGAGAGACGGTTCGGGTTAGGATTGGACCTAGGGTTAGGGTTATGTTGAGGGCTAGGTTTAGAGAGACGATTAGGGTTGGGATTGGACCTAGGGTTATGGTTATGTTGAGAGCTAGGGTTAGATAGAAGGTTCGGATTTGGATTGGAGCTAGGGTTAGGGTTATGTTGAGGGCTAGGGTTAGAGAGACAGTTCGGGTTAGGATTGGACCTAGGGTTAGGGTTATGTTGAGGGCTAGGTTTAGAGAGACGATTAGGGATACGATAGGACCTAGGGTTAGGGTTATGTTGAGGGCTAGGTTTAGAGAGATGGTTCGGGTTAGGATTGGACCTAGTGTTATGGTTATGTTGAGGGCTAGCGTTCGAGAATAGATTAGGGTTATTATTGGACCTAGGGTTAGGGTTATGTTTAGGGCTAGGGTTAGATAGACGATTAGTGTCAGTATCGGACCTAGGGTTAGGGTTTTGTTGAGGGCTAGGGTTAGGTAGACGATTAGGGTTAGGATTGGACTTAGGGTATGGTTACGTTGAAAGCTAGGGTTAGAGAGAAGGTTCAGGTTATGATTGGACCTAGGGTTTGGGTTGTGTTGAGGGCTATGGTTAGAGAGATTATTAGGGTTAGGATTGGAGCTAGGGTTAGGGTTATGTTGAGGGCTCGTGTTAGGTAGACGATTAGGGATAGGATAGGACCTAGGGTTAGATTTATGTTGAGGGCTAGGGTTCGAGAAACGATTAGGGTTCTTGTTGGACCTACGGTTAGGGTTATGTTTAGGGCTAGGTTTAGATAGATGATTAGTGTTAGGATTGGACTTAGGGTTAGGGTTATGTGGAGGGCTAGGGTTAGAGAGACGATTAGGTTTAGGATTGGACCTAGGGTTAGGGTTATGTTGAGGGCTAGGTTTAGAGAGACGATTAGGTTTAGGATTGGACCTAGGGTTAGGGTTATGTTGAGGGCTAGGGTTACAGAGACGATTAGGGTTAAGATTGGAGCTAGGGTTATGTTTATGTTGAGGGCTAGGGTTACAGACACGATTAGGGTTAGGATTGGAGCTAGGGTTAGGGTTAATTTGAGGGCTAGGGTTATGTAGACGATTAGGGTTATGATTGGACCTAGGGTTAGGGTTATGTTGAGGGCTAGGGTTAGAGAGACGGTTCGGGTTTGGATTGGACCTAGGGTTAGGGTTATGTGTAAGGCTAGGGTTAGATAGAAGATTAGGGTTAGGATTGGAACTAGGGTTAGGGTAATGTTGAGGGCTAGGGTTACAGAGACGATTAGGGTTAGGATTGGACCTAGGGTTAAGGTTATGTCGAGGGCTCGGGTGAGATAGACGATTACTGTTAGGATTGGAGCTATGGTTAGGGTTATGTTGAGGGCTACGGTTAGAGAGTCGCTTAGGGTTAGGATTGGACCTAGGGTTAAGGTTATGTCGAGGGCTCGGGTTAGGAAGACGATTAGGGATAGGATAGGACCTAGGGTTAGGGTTATGTTGAGGGCTAGGGTTAGAGAGATGGTTCGGGTTAGGATTGGACCTAGTGTTATGGTTATGTTGAGGGCTAGGGTTAGAGAGATGATTAGGGTTAGGATTGGACCTAGGGTTAGGGTTAGGTTGAGGGCTAGGGTTAGAAAGACAGTTCGGGTTAGGATTGGACCTGGGGTTAGGGATATGTTGAGGACTAGGGTTAGAGAGACGGTTAGGGTTAGGATTGGACCGAGGGTTAGGGTTATGTTGAGGGCTAAGGTTAGATAGACGATTTGGGTTAGGATTGGACCTAGGGTTAGGGTTATGTTAACGCCTAGGGTTAGGTAGATGATTAGGGTTAGGATTGGACCTAGGGTTAGGGTTATGTTGAGGGCTAGGTTTAGAGAGACGATTAGCTTTAGGTTTGTACCTAGGGTTAGGGTTATGTTGAGGGCTAGGGTTAGAGAGACGATTAGGGTTAGGATTGGAGCTAGGGTTAGGGTTAATTTGAGAGCTAGGGTTAGGTAGAAGATTAGGGTTAGGATTTGACCTAGGGTTAGGGATATGTTGAGGGCTAGGGTTAGAGAGACGGTTCGGGTTAGGATTTGACTTAGGGTTAGGGTTATGTTTAGGGGTAGGGTTAGATAGACGATTAGGGGTATGATTGGACCTAGGGTTATGGTTAGGTTAGGGCTAGAGTTAGAGAGACGGTTCGCGTTAGGATTGGTCCTAGGGTTAGGCTTATGGTGAGGGCTAGGGTTAGATTAACGATTAGGGCTAGGATTCGACCTAGGGTTAGGGTTACGTTGAGGGCTAGGGTTAGAGAGACGGTTCGTGTTAGAATTGGACCTAGGGTTAGGGTTACGTTGAGGGCTAGGGTTAGAGAGACGGTTGGGGGTAGGATAGGACCTGGGGTTAGGGTTATGTTTTATGGCTAGGGTTAGACAGACGATTAGGGTAAGGATTGGACCTAGGGTTAAGGTTATGTTGAGGGATACGGTTAGAGAGTCGATTAAGGTTAGGATTGGACCTAGGGTTAGGGTTATGTTGAGGGCTAGGGTTAGAGAGACGGTTAGGGTTAGGATTGGACCTAGGGTTACCGTGATGTTGAGGGCTAGGATTAGGTAGACCTTTAGGGTTAGTATTGGACCTAGGGTTAGGGTTATGTTGAGGGCTAAGTTTAGAGAGACTATTCGGGTTACGATTGGACCTAGGGTTAGGGTTATGTTGAGGGCTAGGGTTAGGTAGACGATTAGGTTTAGGATTGGACCTAGGGTTAGGGTTATGTTTAGGGCTAGTGTTAGATACACGATTAGGGTTAGGACTGGACCTAGGGTTAGGGTTATGTTGACGGCTACAGTTAGGTACACGATTAGGGTTAGGATTGGGCCTAGGGTTAGGGTTATATTGAGAGCTAGGGTTGGAGAGACGGTTAGGGTTAGGAATGGAGCTACGGTTAAGGTTATGTTGAGGGCTAGGGCTAGGTAGACAATTAGGGTTTATGAATGGACCTAGAGTTATGGTTATTTTTAGGGCTAGGGTTAGAGAGAAGGTTCGGGGTAGCATTGGACCGAGGGTTAGCGTTATGTTGAGGGCTAGGTTTAGAGAGACGAATAGGGTTACGATTACACCTAGGGTTAGGGTTGTGTTGACGGCTAAGGTTAGGTAGACGACTAGGGTTAGGATTGGAGCTAAGGTTAGCCATATGTTGAGGGCTTGGGTTAGAGAGACGGTTCGCGTTAGGATTGGACGTAGGGTTATGGTTATGTTGAGGGGTAGGATTAGAGAGACGGTTAAATTAGGATTGGAGCTAGGGTTAAGGTTATGTTGAGGGATAGGGCTAGGTATACAATTAGGGTTTATGAATGGACCTAGGGTTATGGTTATGTTTAGGGCTAGGGTTAGAGAGAAGGTTCGGGTTAGGATTGGACCGAGGGTTAGGGTTATGTTGAGGGATAGGTGTAGAGAGACGAATAGGGTTAGGATTGCACCTAGGGTTAAGGTTATGTTGAGGGTTAGGGTTTGAGAGACGATTAGGGTTAGGATTGGAGCTGGGGTTAGCGTTATTTTGAGCGCTATGGTTCGGTTGATGATTACGGATAGGATTGGAGCTAGGGTTAGGGTTATATTGAGGGCTAGGGTTAGATACACGATTAGGGTTAGGACTGGACCTAGGGTTAGTGTTATGTTGACGGCTAGGGTTAGAGAGAGGATTAGGGTTAAGATTGTAGCTTGGGTTAGGGTTATGTTGACGGCTAGGTTTAGGTAGACGATTAGGGTTAGGATTGGACCTAGGTTTAGGGTTATGTTGAGAGCTAAGGTTAGAGAGAATGTTCGGGTTATTATTGGACCTAGGGTTAATGTCATGTTGAGGGCTAGGATTACCGAGATGGTTCGGGTTAGGATTGGACCGAGGGTTAGGGTTAAGTTGAGAGCGAGGGTCAGTGAGACAAATTGGGTTTGGATTGGTCTTAGGGTTAAGGTTATGTTGAGGGTTAGGGTTAGACAGATGATTAGGGTTAGGATTGGAGCCAGGGTTAGGGTTCGGTTGACGATTAGGGATAGGATTGGAGGTAGGGTTACGGTTATGTTGAGGGCTAGGGTTAGATAGACGATAATGGTTAGATTGGATCTAGGGTTAGGGTTATGTTTAGGGCTAGGGTTTGATACACGATTAGGGTTAGGACTGGACCTAGGGTTAGCATTATGTTGAGGGCTAGGGTTAGGTAGACGATTAGGGTTAGGATTGGTCCTAGGGTTAAGGTAATGGTGAGGGCAAGGGTTAGATAGATGATTATGGTTAGTATTGGACCTACGGTTAGGGTTATGTTGACGGCTAGGGTTACCGAGACGATTAGGGTTAAGATTGCAGCTAAGTATAGGGTTATGTTGACGGCTAGGTTTAGGTAGACGATTAGGGTTAGGATTGTACCTTGGTTTAGGGTTATGTTGATGGCTAGGGTTAGAGAGACGGTTAGGGTTAGAATTGGAGCTAGGGTTAAGGTTATGTTGAGGGCTAGGGCTAGGTAGACAATTAGGGTTTATGAATGGACCTAGGGTTATGGTTATGTTTAGGGCGAGGGTTAGAGAGAAGTTTCGAGTTAGGATTGCTCCGAGGGTTAGGGTTATGTTGAGGGCTAGGTTTAGAGAGACGAATAGGGTTAGGATTGCACCTAGTGTTAGGGTTGTGTTGAGGGCTAAGGTTAGGTTGACGACTAGGGTTAGGATTGGACCTAGGCTTAGGGTTAATTTGAGGGCTAGGGTTAGAGAGACGATTAGGGTTACGATTGAAGCTAGGGTTAGGGTTATGTTGATGGTTAGGGTTAGAGAGACGATTAGTGTTAGGATTGGAGCTAGGGTTAGGGTTATTTTGAGCGCTAGGATTCGGTTGACGAGTCCGGATAGGATTGGAGCTAGGGTTAGGGTTATGTTGATTGCTAGGGTTAGAGAGACGATTAGGGTTAGGATTGGTCCTAGGGTTAGGGTTGTGTTGAGGGCTAGGGTTAGAGAGACGATTAGGTTAGGATTGGAGCTAGGGTTAGGGTTACGTTGAGGTCCAGGTTTAGGTAGACGATTAGGGTTAGGATTTGACCTAGGGTTAGGGTTATTTTGAGGGCTAGGGTTAGGTAGACGATTAGCCTTAGTATTGGAGCTAGGGTTAGGGTTATGTTGAGGGCTAGGGTTAGGTAGATGAATAGGGTTAGGATTGGACCTAGGGTTAGGTTTATGTTGAGTGCTAGGTTTAGAGAGACGGTTCGGGTTAGGATTGGACTTAGGGTTAGGGTTATGTTTAGGGCTAGTGTTAGATACACGATTAGGGTTAGGATTGGACCTAGGGTTAGGGTTATGTTGAGGGCTAGGTTTAGAGAGACGATTAGAGTTAGGATTGGACCTAGAGTTAGGGTTATGTTGAGGGCTAGGGTTAGAGATACGGTTAGGGTTAGGATTGGAGTTAGGGTTAGCGTTATGTTGAGGGCTAGGGCTAGGTAGACATTTAGGGTTTATGAATGGACCTAGGGTTATGGTTATGTTTAGGCCTAGGGTTAGAGAGAAGGTTCGGGTTAGGATTGGACCGAGGGTTAGGATTATGTTGAGGGCTAGGTTTAGAGAGACAAATAGGGTTAGGATTGTACCTAGTATTAGGGTTGTGTTGAGGGCTAAGGTTAGGTAGACGACTAGGGTTAGGATTGGATCTAGGGTTAGGGATATGTTGAGGGCTATGTTTAGAGAGACAATTAGGGTTAGGATTGAAGCTAGGGTTATGGTAGGTAGAGGGCTAGGGTTAGAGAGACGATTAGGGTTAGGATTGGACCTAGGGTTAAGGTTATGTTGAGGGTTAGGGTTAGACAGATGATTAGGGTTAGGATTGGAGCCAGGGTTAGGTTTATGTTCAGCGCTAGGGTTCGGTTGACGATTAGGGATAGGATTGGAGCTAGGGTTAGGGTTATGTTGAGGGCTAGGGTTAGATAGACGATAATGGTTAGAATTGGAACTAGGGTTAGGGTTATGTTTAGGGCTAGGGTTTGATACACGATTAGGATTAGGACTGGACCTAGGGTTATCGTTATGTTGAGGGCTAAGTTTAGGAAGACGATTAGGGTTAGGATTGGTCCTAGGGTTAGGGTAATGGTGAGGGCTAGGGTTAGATAGACGATTAGGGTTAGGATTGGAGCTAGGGTTACGGTTATGTTGAGGGCTAGGGTTAGGTAGATGATTAAGGTTAGGATTAGATCTAGGGTTAGGGTTGTGTTGAGGGCTCGGGTTAGAGCGACGATTATGTTAGGATTGGAGCTAGGGTGAGGGTTACGTTGAGGTCTAGGGTTAGGTAGACGATTAGGGTTAGGATTTGACCTAGGGTTAGGGTTTTGTTGAGGGCTAGGGTTAGGTAGACCGTAAGGGTTAGTATTGGAGCTAGGGTTAGGGTTATGTTGAGGGCTAGGTTTAAGTAGACGATTATGGTTAGGATTGGACCTAGGGTTAGGAATATGTTGAGGGCAAGGATTAGATAGACCATTACGGTTAGTATTGGACATAGGGTTAGGGTTATGTTGACGGCTAGGGTAAGGGAGATGATTGGGGTTAGGATTGGACCTAGGGTTAGGGTTATGTTGAGTGCTAGCGTTAGAGACGGTTCAGGTTAGGACTGGACGTAGGGTTAGGGTTATGTTAAGGGCCAGGGTTAGATAGACGATTAGGGTTAGGATTGGACCTAGGGTTAGGGTTATATTTAGGGCTAGTGTTAGATACACGATTAGGGTTAGGACTGGACCTAGGATAGGGTTATGTTGAGGGCTAGGGTTAGAGAGACGGTTCGAGTTAGGATTGGACCTAGGGATATGGTTATGTTGAGGGCTAGAGTTCGAGAGACGATTAGGGTTAGGATTGGAGCTAGGGTTAGGGTTATGTTGACGGCAAGGGTTAGATAGACGATTAGGGTTAGGATTGGACCTAGAGTTAGGGTTATGTTCAGGGCTAGGGTTAGATAGACGATTAGGGTTAGGATTGGACCTAGGGTTAGGGTAATGTTGAGGGCTAGGGTTAGAGAGACGATTAGGGTTAGGATTGGAGCTAGGGTTAGGGTTATGTTGAGGGCTAGGGTTAGGTAGATGATTAAGGTTAGGATTAGATCTAGGGTTAGGGTTATGTTGAGGGCTAGGGTTAGAGAGAAGGTTCGGGTTAGGAATGGACCTAGGGTTAGTGTCATGGTGAGGGTTAGGGTTAGAGAGACAGTTCGGGTAGGGATTGGACCGAGGGTTAGGGTTATGTTGAGAGGTAGGGTTAGAGAGACGGATTTGGTTTGGATTGGACCTAGGGTAAAGTTATATTGAGGGCTATGATTAGAGAGATGATAGGGTTAGGATTGGAGCCAAGGTTAGGGTTATGTTGAGCCTAAGGTTAGAGGGACGATTAGGGTTAGGATTGGTGCTAGGGTTAGGGTTATGTTGAGGCCTAGGGTTAGGTAGACGATTAGGGTTAGTATTGGATCTAGGGTTAGGGTTATGTTGAGGGCTAGGGTTAGAGAGACGGTTCGGGTTAGGATTGGACCAAGGGTTAGGGTTATGTTTAGGGCTAGGGTTATATAGACGATTAGAGTTAGGATTGAACCTAGGGTTAGTGTTAGTTTGAGGGCTAGGGTTAGAGAGACGGTTCTGGTTAGGATTGGACCTAAGGTTAGGGTTATGTTGAGTGGTAGGTTTAGGGAGACGATTACGGTTAGGATTTAAGATAGGGTTAGGGTTATGTTGAGGGCTAGGATTAGGTAGACGATTAGGGTTAGGATTGGGTCTAGGGTTAGGGTTGTGTTGAGGGCTAGGTTTAGGTGGACGATTAGGCTTAGGTTTGGTCCTAGGGTTACTGTTATGATGAGGGCTAGGGTTAGATAGATGATTAGGGTTAGGATTGGACCTAGGGTCATTGTTATATTGACGGCTAGGGTTAGAGAGACGATTAAGGTTAGGATTGGAGCTAGGTTTAGGGTTATGTTGACGGCTAGGGTTAGGTAGACGATAAGGGTTACCTTTGGACCTAGGGTTAGGGTTATTTTGAGGACTAGGGTTAGAGCGAAGGTTCTGGTTAGGATTGGACCCTGTGTTACGGTCATGTTGAGGGCTAGGGTTAGAGAGACGGTTCGGGTTAGGATTGGACAGAGGGTTATTGTTATGTTGAGAGCTAGGGTTAGAGAGACGGATTTAATTTGGATTGGACCTAGGGTTAAGGTTTTATTGAGGGCTAGGATTAGAGAGACGATTAGGGTTAGGCTTTGAGCTAGGGATAGGGTAATGTTGAGGGCTAGTGTTACAGAGACGATTAGGATTATAATTGGAGATAGGGTTAGGGGTATGTTGAGGGCTAGGTTTAGAGAGTCAATTAGGGTTAGGATTGGACCTAGGGTTAGGGTAATGTTGAGGGTTAGGGTTAGGGAGACGATTAGGGTTAGGATTGGAGCTAGGGTTAGGGTTATGTTGAGGGCTAGGTTTCGGTTGTCGATTAGAGATAGGATTGGAGCTAGATTTAGGGTTATGTTGCGGGCTAGGGTTAGAGAGACGATTAGGGTGAGGAGAGGACCTAGGTTTAGTGTTATGTTGAGGGATAGGGTTAAAGAGACGGTTCATGTTAAGATTGGACCTAGGTTTAGGGTTATGTTGAGGGTTAGGGTTAGAGAGTCGATTAGGGTTACGATTGGACCTAAGGTTAGGGTTTTGTTGAGGGCTAGCGTTAGGTAGACGATTAGGGTTAGGATTAGAGCTAGGGGTAGGATTATGTTGAGGGCTAGGGTTAGATAGACGATTAGGGTTAGGATTGGACCTAGGGTTAGGGTTATGTTGAGGGCTAAGGTTAGAGAGACGGTTTGGGTTAGGATTGTACCTAGGGTTAGTGTTATGTTTCGTGATAGTTTTATATAGACGATTAGGTTTAGGATTGGACCTAGGGTAAGGTTTGTTTGAGGTGTACGGTTAGAGATTCTATTAGGGCTAGGACTGGTTCTAGGGTTAGGGTTATGTTGAGAGCTAAGGTTAGGTAGACGATAAGGGTTAGGATTGGAGCTAGGGTTAGGCTTATGTTGAGGGTTAGGGTTAGAGAGACGATTAGGGTAGGATTGGAGCTAGGGTTAGGGTTATGTTGAGGGCTCGGGTTCGGATGACGATTAGGGATAGGATTAGAGCTAAGGTTAGGGTTATGTTGAGGGCTAGGCTTATATAGACGATTAGGGTTAGGATTGGTCCAAGGGTTAGTTGTATGTTTAGGGCTAGGGTTAGATACACGATTAGGGTTAGGACTGGACCTAGGGTTAGGGTTATGTTGACGGCTACGGTTAGGTACACGATTAGGGTTAGGATTGGACCTAGGGTTAGGGTTATGTTGAGGGCTAGGGTTAGAGAGACGGTTCGGGTTAGGATTGGACCAAGGGTTAGGGTTATGTTTAGGGCTAGGGTTATATAGACGATTAGAGTTAGGATTGGACCTAGGGTTAGGGTTCTGTTGTGGGCTGGGGTTAGAGAGACGGTTCGGGTTAGAATTGGACCTAGGGTTAGGTTTATGTTGAGGGTTAGGGTTAGAGTGACGGTTCGGGTTCGGATTGGATCTAGGGTTTGGGTTATGTTTAGGGCTAGGGTTAGATAGACGATTAGGGTTAGGATTTGAGCTAGGGTTAAGGTTATATTGAGGCCTAGGGTGAGGTAGAGGATTAGGGTTAGGATTGGAGATAGGCTTAGGTTTATGTTGAGGGCTAGGGTTAGATAGACGATTAGGGTTAGGATTGGACCTAATGTTAAGGTTATGTTTAAGGGTAGGGTTAAGTAGACGATTAGGGTTAGGATTGGACCTACGATTAGGGTTGTGTTGAGGGCTAGGGTTAGAGATACTATTAGGGTTAGGACTGGACCTAGGGTTAGGGTTATGTTGAGTGCTAGGTTTAGGTAGACGATAAGGGTTAGGATTGTAACTAGGGTTAGCGTTATGTTGAGGGCTATGGTTAGAGAGTCGATTAGGCTTCGGATTGGACCCAGGGTTAGGGTTATGTTGAGGGTTAGGGTTAGAGAGACGATTAGAGTAAAATTGGAGGTAGGGTTAGGGTTATGTTGAGGGTTAGGGTTCGGATGACGATTAGGGATAGGATTGGAGCTAGGGTTAGGGTTATGTTGAGGGCTAGGCTTAGATAGACGATTAGGGTTAGAATTGGACCTAGGGTTAGGGTTATGTTTAGGGCTAGGTTTAGAGAGAAGGTTCGGTTTAGGATTGTACCTAGGGTTAGGGTTATGTTGAGTGCTAGGGTTAGAGAGACGATTACGGTTAGGATTTAAGCTAGGGTTAGGGTTATGTTGAGGGCTACGGTTAGGTAGACGATTAGGGTTAGTATTGGACCTAGGTTTAGGGTTATGTTGAGGGCTAGGGTTAGGAGGACTATTAGGGTTAGGATTGGACCTAGGGTTAAGTTTATGTTGAGTGCTAGGGTTAGAGAGACGGTTCAGGTTAGGATTGGAGCTAGGGTTAGGTTCATGTTGAGGGCTAGGGTTAGAGAGACGGTTCGCGTAAGGATTGGACCTAGGGTTAGGGTTATGTTTAGGGCTAGGGTTAGATAGACCATTAGTGTTAGAATTGTACCTAGGGTTAGGGTTATGTTGAGGGTTAGCTTTAGAGAGACGATTCTAGTTAGTATTGGTCCTAGGGTTAGGGTTATGTTGAGTGTTAGGGTTAGAGGGATGGTTCGGGATAGGACTGGACCTAGGGTTAAGGTTATGTTGAGGGCTAGGGTTAGAGAGATGGTTCGGGTTAGGATTGGACCTAGGGTTAGGGTTAGGTTGAGGGCTAGGTTTAGAGAAACGGTTCGGGTTAGGACTGGACCTAGGGTTAGGGTTATGTTGAGGTCTAGGGTTAGTGAGACGAATAGAGTTAGGACTGAACCTAGGGTTAGGGTTATATTGAGGGCTAGGGTTAGGTAGACGATTAGGGTTTGGAATGGACCTTGGGTTAGGGTTGTGTTGAGGGCTAGGATTAGAGAGACTATTAGGGTTAGGATTGGAGCTAGGCTTAGGGTTATGTTGAGGGCTAGGGTTAGAGAGACGATTACGGTTAGGATTTAAGCTAGGGTTAGGGTTATGGTGATGGCTAGGGTTAGATAGACGATTAGGGTTAGGATTAGACCTAGGGTTTGGGTTATGTTGAGGGCTAGGGTTAGAGAGACGATTAGGGTTAGGATTGGAGCTAGGGTTAGGGTTATGTTTAGGGCTATGATAAGATAGACGATTAGGGTTAGAATTGGACCTAGGGTTAGGGTTATGTTGAGGACTACGGTTAGAGAGTCGATTAGGGTTAGGATTGGACCTAGGGTTAGGGTTACGTTGAGGGCCAGGGTTATGTAGACAATTAGCATTACTATTGGACCTAGGGTTAGGGTTATGTTAAGGGCTAGGGTTAGAGAGTCGATTCGGTTTAGGATTGAACCTAGGGTTAGGGTTATGTTGAGGGCTAGGTTTAGAGAGACGGTTCGGGTTAGGATTGGACCTAGGGTTAGGGTTATATTGAGGGCTAGGGTTAGGTAGACAATTAGGGTTAGGATAAGACTTAGGGTTATGGTTATGTTGAGGGCTAGGGTTAGAGAGACTATTAGGGTTAGGATTGGACCTAGGGTTAGGGTTATGTTGAGGGCTAGGATTATAGACACGGTTCGGGTTAGGATTGGACCTAGGGTTAGGGTTGTGTTGAGGGCAAGGTTTAGAGAGACTATTAGGGTTAGGATTGGAGCTAGGGTTAGGGTTATGTTGAGGGCTAGGCTTAGAGAGACGATTCGGATTACGATTGGACCTACGGTTAGGGTTATGTTGAGTGATAGGGTTAGAGAGACGGTTGTGGTTAGGATTAGACCTTGGGTTATGGTTATGTTGAGGGCTAGGGCTAGATAGACGTATAGGGTTAGCATTGCACCTAGGGTTAGGTTTATGTTGAGGGCTAGGGTTAGATAGACGATTAGAGTTAGGATTGGACCTAGGGTTAGGGTTATGTTGAGGGCTAGGGTTAGAGAGACGATTAGGATTATTATTGGACCTAGTATTAGGGTTTTGTTTAGGGCTAGGGTTAGGACTGGACCTAGGGTTAGGGTTATGTTGAGGGCTAGGGTTAGGTAGACGATTACGGTTAGGATTGGACGTAGGGTTAAGTTTATGTTGAGGGCTAGGTTTAGAGAGACGGTTCAGGTTAGGATTGGAGCTAGGGTTAGGGTTATGTTGAGGGCTAGGGTTAGAGAGAGGTTTCGGGTTAGGATTGGACCTAGGGTTAGGGTTATGATTAGGGCTATGGTTAGATAGACCATTGGTGTTAGGATTGTCCCTAGGGTTAGGGTTATGTTGAGGGTTAGGCTCAGAGAGACGATTCGGGTTAGTATTGGTCGTAGGGTTAGGGTTATGTTGAGTGGTAGGGTTAGAGAGACGGTTCGGGTTAGGATTGGACCTAGGGTTAGGGTTATGTTGAGGGCTAGGGTTAGAGAGATGGTTCGGTTTACGATTGGACCTAGGGTTAGGGTTAGGTTGAGGGCTAGTGTTACAGAGACTGTTCGGGTTCGGATTGGACCTAGGGTTAGGGTTATGTTGAGGGCTAGTGTTACAGAAACGATTAGGGTTAGGATTGGACCTAGGGTTAAGGTTATGTCGAGGGCTCCGGTGAGATAGATGATTACTGTTAGGGTTGGAGCTAGGTTTAGGGTTATGTTGAGGGCTAGGTTTAGGTAGATGATTAGGGTTAGGATTGGAACTAGTTTTAGTGTTATGTTGAGAGCTAGGGTTAGGTAGACGATTAAGGGTAGGATTGGACCTAGGGTTCTGGTTATGTTGAGGGCTAGGGTTAGGTAGACGATTAAGGTTAGGATTGGACCTAGGGTTATGGTTATGTTGAGAGCTAGGGTTAGATAGAAGGTTCGGGTTAGGATTGGAGCTAGGGTTAGGGTTATGTTGAGGGCTAGGGTTAGAGAGACGGTTCGGGTTAGGATTGGACCTAGGGTTAGGGTTATGTTGAGGGCTAGGTTTAGAGAGACGATTAGGGTTGGGATTGGACCTTGGGTTATGGTTATGTTGAGAGCTAGGGTTAGATAGAAAGTTCGGATTTGGATTGGAGCTAGGGTTAGGGTTATGTTGAGGGCTAGGGTTAGAGAGACGGTTCGGGTTAGGATTGGACCTAGGGTTAGGGTTATATTGAGGGCTAGGTTTAGAGAGACGATTAGGGATACGATAGGACCTAGGGTTAGGGTTATGTTGAGGGCTAGGTTTAGAGAGATGGTTCGGGTTAGGATTGGACCTAGTGTTATGGTTATGTTGAGGGCTAGCGTTCGAGAATAGATAAGGGTTATTATTGGACCTAGGGTTAGGGTTATGTTTAGGGCTAGGGTTAGATAGACGATTAGTGTCAGTATCGGACCTAGGGTTAGGGTTTTGTTGAGGGCTAGGGTTAGGTAGACGATTAGGGTTAGGATTGGACTTAGGGTTATGGTTACGTTGAAAGCTAGGGTTAGAGAGAAGGTTCAGGTTATGATTGGACCTAGGGTTTGGGTTGTGTTGAGGGCTATGGTTAGAGAGATTATTAGGGTTAGGATTGGAGCTAGGGTTAGGGTTATGTTGAGGGCTCGTGTTAGGTAGACGATTAGGGATAGGATAGGACCTAGGGTTAGATTTATGTTGAGGGCTAGGGTTCGAGAAACGATTAGGTTTCTTGTTGGACCTACGGTTAGGGTTATGTTTAGGGCTAGGTTTAGATAGATGATTAGTGTTAGGATTGGACTTAGGGTTAGGGTTATGTGGAGGGCTAGGGTTTGGTAGACGATTAGGGTTAGGCTTGGACCTAGGGTTAGGGTTATGTTGAGGGCTAGCATTAGATAGACGATTAGGGTTAGGTTTGGACCTAGGGTTAGGGTTATGTTGAGGGCTAGGTTTAGAGAGACGATTAGGTTTAGGATTGGACCTAGGGTTAGGGTTATGTTGAGGGCTAGGGTTACAGAGACGATTAGGGTTAAGATTGGAGCTAGGGTTATGTTTATGTTGAGGGCTAGGGTTACAGACACGATTAGGGTTAGGATTGGAGCTAGGGTTAGGGTTAATTTGAGGGCTAGGGTTATGTAGACGATTAGGGTTATGATTGGACCTAGGGTTAGGGTTATGTTGAGGGCTAGGGTTAGAGAGACGGTTCGGGTTTGGATTGGACCTAGGGTTAGGGTTATGTGTAAGGCTAGGGTTAGATAGAAGATTAGGGTTAGGATTGGAACTAGGGTTAGGGTAATGTTGAGGGCTAGGGTTACAGAGACGATTAGGGTTAGGATTGGACCTAGGGTTAAGGTTATGTCGAGGGCTCGGGTGAGATAGACGATTACTGTTAGGATTGGAGCTATGGTTAGGGTTATGTTGAGGGCTACGGTTAGAGAGTCGCTTAGGGTTAGGATTGGACCTAGGGTTAAGGTTATGTCGAGGGCTCGGGTTAGGAAGACGATTAGGGATAGGATAGGACCTAGGGTTAGGGTTATGTTGAGGGCTAGGGTTAGAGAGATGGTTCGGGTTAGGATTGGACCTAGTGTTATGGTTATGTTGAGGGCTAGGGTTAGAGAGATGATTAGGGTTAGGATTGGACCTAGGGTTAGGGTTAGGTTGAGGGCTAGGGTTAGAAAGACAGTTCGGGTTAGGATTGGACCTGGGGTTAGGGATATGTTGAGGACTAGGGTTAGAGAGACGGTTAGGGTTAGGATTGGACCGAGGGTTAGGGTTATGTTGAGGGCTAAGGTTAGATAGACGATTTGGGTTAGGATTGGACCTAGGGTTAGGGTTATGTTTAAGGCTAGGGTTAGAGAGTCGGTTAGGGTTAGGATAGGACTTAGGGTTAGGGTTATGTTGAGGGCTAGAGTTAGAGGGACGGTTAGGGTTAGGATTGGACCTAGGGTTAGGGTTATGTTGAGGGCTAGGGTTAGAGAGACGGTTAGGGTTAGGATTGGACCTAGGGTTAGGGTTATGTTGAGGGGTAGGGTTAGAGAGACGGTTAGGGTTAGGATTGGACCTAGGGTTAGGGTTAGGTTGAGGGCTAGGGTTAGAGAGATGGTTAGGGTTAGGATTGGACGTAGGGTTAGGGTTAGGTTGAGGGCTAGGGTTAAAGAGACGGTTAGGGTTAGGTTTGGACCTAGGGTTAGGCTTATGTTGAGGGCTAGGGTTAGAGGGACGGTTAGGGTTAGGATTGGACCTAGGGTTAGGGTTATGTTGAGGGCTAGGTTTAGAGAGACGGTTAGGGTTAGGATTGGACCTAGGGTTAGGGTTATGTTGAGGGCTAGGGTTAGAGAGACGGTTAGTGCTAGAAGTGGACCTAGGGTTAGGGTTAGGTTGAGGGCTAAGGTTAGAGAGACGGGTAGGATGAGGATTGGACATAGGGTTAGGGTTATGTTGAGGGCTAGGGTTAGAGAGACGGTTAAGGTTAGGATTGGACGTCGGATAAGGTTTAGGTTGAGGGCTAGGGTTAGAGAGACGGTTAGGGTTAGGATTGGACCTAGGGTTAGGGTTAGGTTGAGGGCTAGGGTTAGAGAGACGGTTAGGGTTAGGATTGGACCTAGGGTTATGGTTATTTTGAGGGCTAAGGTTCAGGAGACGGTTAGGGTTAGGATTGGACCTAGGGTTAGGGTTATGTTGAGGGCTAGTTTCAGACAGTCGGTTAGGGTTAGGATTGGACCTAGGGTTAGGGTTATGTTGAGGGCTAGGGTTAGAGAGACGGTTAGGGTTAGGATTGGACCTAGGGTTAGTATTAGGTTGAGGTCTAGGGTTAGAGAGACGGTTGGGGTTAGGATTGGACCTAGGGTTAGGGTTAGGTTGAGGGCTAGGGTTAGAGGGACGGTTATAGTTAGGATTGGACCTAGGGTTAGGGTTATGATGAGGGCTAGGGTTAGAGAGACGGTTAGGGTTAGGATTGGACCTAGGGTTAGGGTTATGTTGAGGGCTAGGGTTAGAGAGACGGTTAAGGTTAGGATTGGACGTAGGGTTAGGGTTATGTTGAGGGCTAGGGTTAGAGAGACGGTCAGGGTTAGTATTGGCCCTAGGGTTAGGATTATGTTGAGGGCTAGGGTTCGAGAGACGGTTAGGGTTAGGATTGGACCTAGGGATAGGGTTATGTTGAGGGCTAGGTTCAGAGAGACGGTTAGGGTTAGGATTGGACCTAGGGTTAGGGTTATGTTGAGGGCTAGGGTTAGAGAGAGGGTTAGGGTTAGGATTGGACCTAGGGTTAGGGTTATGTTGAGGCCTAGGGTTAGAGAGACGGTTAGGGTTAGGATTGGACCTAGGGTTAGGGTGAGGTTGAGGGCGAGGGTTATAGAGACGGTTAGGGTTAGGATTGGACCTAGGGTTAGGGTTAGGTTGAGGGCTAAGGTTAGAGAGACGGGTAGGATGAGGATTGGACATAGGGTTAGGGTTATGTTGAGGGCTATGGTTAGAGAGACGGTTGGGGTTAGGATTGGACGTCGGATAAGGTTTAGGTTAAGGGATAGGATTAAAGAGACGGTTAGGGTGAGGATTGGACCTAGGGTTAGCGTTAGGTTGAGGGCTAGGGTTAGAGAGACGGTTAGGGTTAGGATTGGACCTAGGGTTAGGGTTAGGTTGAGGGCTAGGGTTAGAGAGACGGTTAGGGTTAGGATTGGACCTAGGGTTAGGGTTAGGTTGAGGGCTAGTGTTAGAGAGACGGTTAGGGTTAGGATTGGACCTAGGGTTAGGGTTATGTTGAGGGGTAGGGTTAGAGAGACGGTTAGGGTTAGGATTGGACCTAGGGTAAGGGTTATGTTGAGGGCTAGGGTTAGAGAGACGGTTATGGTTAGGATTGGACCTAGGGTTAGGGTTAGGTTGAGGGGTAGGGTTAGAGAGACGGTTAGGGTTAGGATTAGACCTAGGGTAAAGGTTATGTTGAGGGCTACTGTTAGAGAGACGGTTAGGGTTAGGATTGGACCTAGGGTTAGGGTTATGTTGAGGGCTAAGGTTAGAGAGACGGTTAGGGTTAGGATTGGACCTAGGGTTAGGGTTATGTTGAGGCCTAGGGTTAGAGAGACAGTTAGGGTTAGGATAGGACCTAGGGTTAGGGTTAGGTTGAGGGCTAGGGTTAGAGAGACCGTTAGGTTTAGGATTGAACGTAGGGTTAGGCTTATGTTGAGGGCTAGGGTTAGAGAGACGGTTAGGGTTAGGATTGGACCTAGGGTTAGGGTTATGTTGAGGGATAGGGTTAGAGAGACGGTTAGGGTTAGGATTGGACCTAGGGTTAGGGTTATGTTGAGGGCTAGGGTTAGAGAGACGGTTAGGGTTAGGATTGGACGTCGGATAAGGTTTAGGTTGAGGGCTATGGTTAGAGAGACAGGTAGGGTTAGGATTGGACCTAGGGTTAGGGTTAGGTTGAGGGGTAGGGTTAGAGAGACGGTTAGGGTTAGGATTAGACCTAGGGTAAAGGTTATGTTGAGGGCTAGGGTTAGAGAGACGGTTAGGGTTAGGATTGAACCTAGGGTTAGGGTTAGGTTGAGGGCTAGGGTTAGAGAGCCGGTTAGGGTTAGGAAGGGACCTAGGGTTAGGGTTATGTTGAGGGCTACTGTTAGAGAGATGGTTAGGGTTAGGATTGGACCTAGGGTTAGGGTTATGTTGAGGGCTAGGGTTAGAGAGACGGTTAGGGTTAGGATTGGACCTAGGGTTAGGGTGATGTTGAGGCCTAGGGTTAGAGAGACAGTTAGGGTTAGGATAGGACCTAGGGTTAGGGTTAGGTTGAGGGCTAGGGTTAGAGAGACCGTTAGGTTTAGGATTGAAAGTAGGGTTAGGCTTATGTTGAGGGCTAGGGTTAGAGAGACGGTTAGGGTTAGAATTTGACCTAGGGTTAGGGTTATGTTGAGGGATAGGGTTAGAGAGACGGTTAGGGTTAGGATTGGACCTAGGGTTAGGGTTATGTTGAGGGCTAGGGTTAGAGAGACGGTTAGGGTTAGGATTGGACGTAGGGTTAGGGTTATGTTGAGGGCTAGGGTTAGAGAGACGGTCAGGGTTAGTATTGGCCCTAGGGTTAGGATTATGTTGAGGGCTAGGGTTCGAGAGACGGTTAGGGTTAGGATTGGACCTAGGGTTAGGGTTATGTTGAGGGCTAGGTTCAGAGAGACGGTTAGGGTTAGGATTGGACCTAGGGTTAGGGTTATGTTGAGGGCTAGGGTTAGAGAGACGGTTAGGGTTAGGATTGGACCTAGGGTTAGGGTTATGTTGAGGGCTAGGGTTAGAGAGACGGTTAGGGTTAGGATTGGACCTAGGGTTAGGGTGAGGTTGAGGGCGAGGGTTAGAGAGACGGGTAGGATGAGGATTGGACATAGGGTTAGGGTTATGTTGAGGGCTATGGTTAGAGAGACGGTTGGGGTTAGGATTGGACGTCGGATAAGGTTTAGGTTAAGGGATAGGATTAAAGAGACGGTTAGGGTGAGGATTGGACCTAGGGTTAGGGTTAGGTTGAGGGCTAGGGTTAGAGAGACGGTTAGGGTTAGGATTGGAGCTAGGGTTAGGGTTAGGTTGAGGGCTAGGGTTAGAGAGACGGTTAGGGTTAGGATTGGACCTAGGGTTAGGGTTAGGTTGAGGGCTAGGGTTAGAGAGACGGTTAGGGTTAGGATTGGACCTAGGGTTAGGGTTAGGTTGAGGGCTAGTGTTAGAGAGACGGTTAGGGTTAGGATTGGACCTAGGGTTAGGGTTATGTTGAGGGGTAGGGTTAGAGAGACGGTTAGGGTTAGGATTGGACCTAGGGTAAGGGTTATGTTGAGGGCTAGGGTTAGAGAGACGGTTATGGTTAGGATTGGACCTAGGGTTAGGGTTAGGTTGAGGGGTAGGGTTAGAGAGACGGTTAGGGTTAGGATTAGACCTAGGGTAAAGGTTATGTTGAGGGCTACTGTTAGAGAGACGGTTAGGGTTAGGATTGGACCTAGGGTTAGGGTTATGTTGAGGGCTAAGTTTAGAGAGACGGTTAGGGTTAGGATTGGACCTAGGGTTAGGGTTATGTTGAGGCCTAGGGTTAGAGAGACAGTTAGGGTTAGGATAGGACCTAGGGTTAGGGTTAGGTTGAGGGCTATTGTTAGAGAGACCGTTAGGTTTAGGATTGAACGTAGGGTTAGGCTTATGTTGAGGGCTAGGGTTAGAGAGACGGTTAAGGTTAGGATTGGACCTAGGGTTATGGTTATGTTGAGGGATAGGGTTAGAGAGACGGTTAGGGTTAGGATTGGACCTAGGGTTAGGGTTATGTTGAGGGATAGGGTTAGAGAGACGGTTAGGGTTAGGATTGGACCTAGGGTTAGGGTTATGTTGAGGGCTAGGGTTAGAGAGACGGTTAGGGTTAGGATTGGACGTCGGATAAGGTTTAGGTTGAGGGCTATGGTTAGAGAGACGGGTAGGGTTAGGATTGGACCTAGGGTTAGGGTTATGGTGAGGGGTAGGGTTAGAGAGACGGTTAGGGTTAGGATTGGACCTAGGGTTAGGGTTTGGTTGAGGGCTAGGGTTAGAGTGATGGTTAGGGTGAGGATTGGACCTAGGGTTAGGGTTAGGTTGAGGGCTAGGCTTAGAGAGACGTTTAGGGTTAGGATTGGACCTAGGGTTAGGGTTATGTTGAGGGATAGCGTTAGAGAGACGGTTAGTGCTAGGATTGGACCTAGGGTTATGGTTAGGTTGAGTGCTAAGGTTAGAGAGAAGGGTAGGATGAGGATTGGACATACGGTTAGGGTTATGTTGAGGGCTAGGGTTAGAGAGACGGTTAGGGTTACGATTGGACGTCGGATAAGGTTTAGGTTGAGGGCTAGGATTAGAGAGACGGATAGGGTTAGGATTGGACCTAGGGTTAGGGTTAGGTTGAGGGCTAGGGTTAGAGATATGGGTAGGGTTAGGATAGGACCAAGGGTTGGGGTTAGGTTGAGGGCTAGGGTTAGAGAGACGGTTAGGGTTAAGATTGGACCTAGGGTTAGGGTTAGGTTGATGGCTAGGGTTAGAGAGACGGTTAGGGTTAGGATTGGACCTAGGGTTAGGGTTAGGTTGAGGGCTAGGATTAGAGAGACGGCTAGGGTTAGGATTGGACCTAGGGTTAGTGTTATGTTGAGGGCTAGGGTTAGAGAGACGGTTAGGGTTAGGATTGGACCTAGGGTTAGGGTTATGTTGAGGGCTAGGCTTAGAGAGACGGTTAGGGTTAGGATTGGACCTAGGGTTAGGTTTAGGTTGAGGGCTAGGGTTAGAGATATGGTTAGGGTTAGGATAGGACCAAGGGGTGGGGTTAGGTTGAGGGCTAGGGTTAGAGAGACTGTTAGGGTTAGGATTGGACCTAGGGTTAGGGTTTGGTTGATGGCTAGGGTTAGAGAGACGGTTAGGGTGAGGATTGGACCTAGGGTTAGGGTTAGGTTGAGGGCTAGGATTAGAGAGACGGTTAGGGTTAGGATTGGACCTAGGGTTAGTGTTATGTTGAGGGCTAGGGTTAGAGAGATGGTTAGTGTTAGGATTGGACCTAGGGTTAGGGTTATGTTGAGGGCTAGGGTTAGAGAGACGGTTAGGGTTAGGATTGGAACTAGGGTTAGGGTTATGTTGAGGGCTAGGGTTAGAGAGACGGTTAGGGTTAGGATTGGACCTAGGGTTAGGGTTATGTTGAGGGCTAGGGTTAGAGAGAGGGTTAGGGTTAGGATTGGACCTAGGGTTGGGGTTAGGTTGAGGGCTAGGGTTATAGAGACGGTTAGGGTTAGGATTGGACCTAGGGTTAGGGTTAGTTTGAGGGCTAGGTTTAGAGAGACGGTTAGGGTTAGGATTGGACCTAGGGTTAGGGTTAGGTTGAGGGCTAGGGTTAGAGATATGGTTAGGGTTAGGATAGGACCAAGGGTTGGGGTTAGGTTGAGGGCTAGGGTTAGAGAGACGGTTAGGGTTAGGATTAGACCTAGGGTTAGGGTTAGGTTGATGGCTAGGTTTAGAGAGACGGTTACGGTTAGAATTGGACCTAGGGTTAGGGTTAGGTTGAGGGGTCGGATTAGAGAGACGGTTATGGTTTGGATTGGACCTAGGGTTAGGGTGATGTTGAGGCCTAGGGTTAGAGAGACAGTTAGGGTTAGGATAGGACCTAGGGTTAGGGTTAGGTTGAGGGCTAGGGTTAGAGAGACCGTTAGGTTTAGGATTGAAAGTAGGGTTAGGCTTATGTTGAGGGCTAGGGTTAGAGAGACGGTTAGGGTTAGGATTGGACCTAGGGTTAGGGTGATGTTGAGGCCTAGGGTTAGAGAGACAGTTAGGGTTAGGATAGGACCTAGGGTTAGGGTTAGGTTGAGGGCTAGGGTTAGAGAGACCGTTAGGTTTAGGATTGAAAGTAGGGTTAGGCTTATGTTGAGGGCTAGGGTTAGAGAGACGGTTAGGGTTAGGATTTGACCTAGGGTTAGGGTTATGTTGAGGGATAGGGTTAGAGAGACGGTTAGGGTTAGGATTGGACCTAGGGTTAGGGTTATGTTGAGGGCTAGGGTTAGAGAGACGGTTAGGGTTAGGATTGGACGTAGGGTTAGGGTTATGTTGAGGGCTAGGGTTAGAGAGACGGTCAGGGTTAGTATTGGCCCTAGGGTTAGGATTATGTTGAGGGCTAGGGTTCGAGAGACGGTTAGGGTTAGGATTGGACCTAGGGTTAGGGTTATGTTGAGGGCTAGGTTCAGAGAGACGGTTAGGGTTAGGATTGGACCTAGGGTTAGGGTTATGTTGAGGGCTAGGGTTAGAGAGACGGTTAGGGTTAGGATTGGACCTAGGGTTAGGGTGAGGTTGAGGGCGAGGGTTATAGAGACGGTTAGGGTGAGGATTGGACCTAGGGTTAGGGTTAGGTTGAGGGCTAAGGTTAGAGAGACGGGTAGGATGAGGATTGGACATAGGGTTAGGGTTATGTTGAGGGCTATGGTTAGAGAGACGGTTGGGGTTAGGATTGGACGTCGGATAAGGTTTAGGTTAAGGGATAGGATTAAAGAGACGGTTAGGGTGAGGATTGGACCTAGGGTTAGGGTTAGGTTGAGGGCTAGGGTTAGAGAGACGGTTAGGGTTAGGATTGGAGCTAGGGTTAGGGTTAGGTTGAGGGCTAGGGTTAGAGAGACGGTTAGGGTTAGGATTGGACCTAGGGTTAGGGTTAGGTTGAGGGCTAGGGTTAGAGAGACGGTTAGGGTTAGGATTGGACCTAGGGTTAGGGTTAGGTTGAGGGCTAGTGTTAGAGAGACGGTTAGGGTTAGGATTGGACCTAGGGTTAGGGTTATGTTGAGGGGTAGGGTTAGAGAGACGGTTAGGGTTAGGATTGGACCTAGGGTTAGGGTTATGTTGAGGGCTAGGGTTAGAGAGACGGTTATGGTTAGGATTGGACCTAGGGTTAGGGTTAGGTTGAGGGGTAGGGTTAGAGAGACGGTTAGGGTTAGGATTAGACCTAGGGTAAAGGTTATGTTGAGGGCTACTGTTAGAGAGACGGTTAGGGTTAGGATTGGACCTAGGGTTAGGGTTATGTTGAGGGCTAAGGTTAGAGACACGGTTAGGGTTAGGATTGGACCTAGGGTTAGGGTTATGTTGAGGCCTAGGGTTAGAGAGACAGTTAGGGTTAGGATAGGACCTAGGGTTAGGGTTAGGTTGAGGGCTATTGTTCGAGAGACCGTTAGGTTTAGGATTGAACGTAGGGTTAGGCTTATGTTGAGGGCTAGGGTTAGAGAGACGGTTAGGGTTAGGATTGGACCTAGGGTTATGGTTATGTTGAGGGATAGGGTTAGAGAGACGGTTAGGGTTAGGATTGGACCTAGGGTTAGGGTTATGTTGAGGGCTAGGGTTAGAGAGACGGTTAGGGTTAGGATTGGACGTCGGATAAGGTTTAGGTTGAGGGCTATGGTTAGAGAGACAGGTAGGGTTAGGATTGGACCTAGGGTTAGGGTTAGGTTGAGGGGTAGGGTTAGAGAGACGGTTAGGGTTAGGATTAGACCTAGGGTAAAGGTTATGTTGAGGGCTAGGTTTAGAGAGACGGTTAGGGTTAGGATTGAACCTAGGGTTAGGGTTAGGTTGAGGGCTAGGGTTAGAGAGCCGGTTAGGGTTAGGAAGGGACCTAGGGTTAGGGTTATGTTGAGGGCTACTGTTAGAGAGATGGTTAGGGTTAGGATTGGACCTAGGGTTAGGGTTATGTTGAGGGCTAGGGTTAGAGAGACGGTTAGGGTTAGGATTGGACCTAGGGTTAGGGTGATGTTGAGGCCTAGGGTTACAGAGACAGTTAGGGTTAGGATAGGACCTAGGGTTAGGGTTAGGTTGAGGGCTAGGGTTAGAGAGACCGTTAGGTTTAGGATTGAAAGTAGGGTTAGGCTTATGTTGAGGGCTAGGGTTAGAGAGACGGTTAGGGTTAGGATTTGACCTAGGGTTAGGGTTATGTTGAGGGATAGGGTTAGAGAGACGGTTAGGGTTAGGATTGGACCTAGGGTTAGGGTTATGTTGAGGGCTAGGGTTAGAGAGACGGTTAGGGTTAGGATTGGACGTCGGATAAGGTTTAGGTTGAGGGCTATGGTTAGAGAGACGGGTAGGGTTAGGATTGGACCTAGGGTTAGGGTTATGGTGAGGGGTAGGGTTAGAGAGACGGTTAGGGTTAGGATTGGACCTAGGGTTAGGGTTTGGTTGAGGGCTAGGGTTAGAGTGATGGTTAGGGTGAGGATTGGACCTAGGGTTAGGGTTAGGTTGAGGGCTAGGCTTAGAGAGACGTTTAGGGTTAGGATTGGACCTAGGGTTAGGGTTATGTTGAGGGATAGCGTTAGAGAGACGGTTAGTGCTAGGATTGGACCTAGGGTTATGGTTAGGTTGAGTGCTAAGGTTAGAGAGAAGGGTAGGATGAGGATTGGACATACGGTTAGGGTTATGTTGAGGGCTAGGGTTAGAGAGACGGTTAGGGTTAGGATTGGACGTCGGATAAGGTTTAGGTTGAGGGCTAGGATTAGAGAGACGGATAGGGTTAGGATTGGACCTAGGGTTAGGGTTAGGTTGAGGGCTAGGGTTAGAGATATGGGTAGGGTTAGGATAGGACCAAGGGTTGGGGTTAGGTTGAGGGCTAGGGTTAGAGAGACGGTTAGGGTTAAGATTGGACCTAGGGTTAGGGTTAGGTTGATGGCTAGGGTTAGAGAGACGGTTAGGGTTAGGATTGGACCTAGGGTTAGGGTTAGGTTGAGGGCTAGGATTAGAGAGACGGCTAGGGTTAGGATTGGACCTAGGGTTAGTGTTATGTTGAGGGCTAGGGTTAGAGAGACGGTTAGGGTTAGGATTGGACCTAGGGTTAGGGTTATGTTGAGGGCTAGGCTTAGAGAGACGGTTAGGGTTAGGATTGGACCTAGGGTTCGGTTTAGGTTGAGGGCTAGGGTTAGAGATATGGTTAGGGTTAGGATAGGACCAAGGGGTGGGGTTCGGTTGAGGGCTAGGGTTAGAGAGACGGTTAGGGTTAGGATTGGACCTAGGGTTAGGGTTTGGTTGATGGCTAGGGTTAGAGAGACGGTTAGGGTGAGGATTGGACCTAGGGTTAGGGTTAGGTTGAGGGCTAGGATTAGAGAGACGGTTAGGGTTAGGATTGGATCTAGGGTTAGTGTTATGTTGAGGGCTAGGGTTAGAGAGATGGTTAGTGTTAGGATTGGACCTAGGGTTAGGGTTATGTTGAGGGCTAGGGTTAGAGAGACGGTTAGGGTTAGGATTGGAACTAGGGTTAGGGTTATGTTGAGGGCTAGGGTTAGAGAGACGGTTAGGGTTAGGATTGGACCTAGGGTTAGGGTTATGTTGAGGGCTAGGGTTAGAGAGAGGGTTAGGGTTAGGATTGGACCTAGGGTTGGGGTTAGGTTGAGGGCTAGGGTTATAGAGACGGTTAGGGTTAGGATTGGACCTAGGGTTAGGGTTAGTTTGAGGGCTAGGTTTAGAGAGACGGTTAGGGTTAGGATTGGACCTAGGGTTAGGGTTAGGTTGAGGGCTAGGGTTAGAGATATGGTTAGGGTTAGGATAGGACCAAGGGTTGGGGTTAGGTTGAGGGCTAGGGTTAGAGAGACGGTTAGGGTTAGGATTAGACCTAGGGTTAGGGTTAGGTTGATGGCTAGGTTTAGAGAGACGGTTACGGTTAGAATTGGACCTAGGGTTAGGGTTAGGTTGAGGGGTAGGATTAGAGAGACGGTTAGGGTTAGGATTGGACCTAGGGTTAGGGTTATGTTGAGGGGTAGGGTTAGAGAGACGGTTAGGTTTAGGATTGGACCCAGGGTTAGTGTTTTGTAGAGAGCTACGGTTAGAGAGACGGTTATGGTTTGGATTGGACCTAGGGTTAGGGTGATGTTGAGGGCTAGGGTTAGAGAGACGGTTAGGGTTAGGATTGGACCTAGGGTTAGGGTTATGTTGAGGGCTAGGGTTAGAGAGACGGTATGGGGGAGGATTGGACCTAGGGTTAAGGTTATGTTGAGGGCTAGGGTTAGGATTGGTCCTAGGGTTAGGGTTATGTTGAGGGCTAGGGTTAGAGAGACGGTAAGGTCGAGGATTGGACCTAGGGTTAGGGTTATGTTGAGGGCTAGGGTTAGAGAGACGGTTAGGGTTAGGATTGGACCTAGGGTTAGGGTTATGTTGAGGGCTAGGGTTAGAGAGTCGGTTAGGGTTAGGATTGGACCTAGGGTTAGGGTTATCATGAGGGCTAGGGTCAGAGAGAAGGTTAGGGTTAGGATTAGACCTACCGTTAGGGGTATGTTGAGGGCTAGGGTTAGAGAGACGGTTAGGGTTAGGATTGGACCTAGGGTTAGGGTTATGTTGAGGCCTAGGGTTAGAGAGACGGTTAGGGTTAGGATTGGACCTAGGGTTAGGGTTATGTTGAGGGCTAGGGTTCAAGAGACGGTTAGGGTTAGGATTGGACCTAGGGTTAGGGTTAGGTTGAGGGCTAGGGTTAGAGAGACGGTTAGGATGAGGATTGGACATAGGGTTAGGGTTAGGTTGAGGGCTAGGGTTAGGGTTAAGATTGGACTTCGGATAAGGTTTAGGTTGAGGGCTAGGGTTAGAGAGACGATTAGGGTTAGGATTGGACCTAGGGTTAGGGTTTTGTTGAGGGCTAGGGTTAGAGAGACGGTTAGGGTTAGGATTGGACCTAGGGTTAGGGTTTTGTTGAGGGCTAGGGTTAGAGAGACGGTTAGGGTTAGGATTGGACCTAGGGTTAGGGTTATGTCGAGGGCTTGGGTTAGAGAGACTGTTAGGGTTAGGATTGGACCTAGGGTTAGGGTTATGTTGAGGGCTAGGGTCAGAGAGACGGTTAGGGTTAGGATTACACCTACGGTTAGTGGTATGTTGAGGGCTAGGGTTAGAGAGACGGTTAGGGTTAGGATTGGACCTAGGGTTAGGGTTATGTTGAGGCCTAGGGTTAGAGAGACGTTTAGGGTTAGGATAGGACCTAGGGTTAGCGTTAGGTTGAGGGCTAGGGTTAGAGAGACCGTTAGGGTTAGGATTGAACGTAGGGTTAGGGTTATGTTGAGGGCTAGGGTTAGAGAGACGGTTAGGGTTAGGATTGGACATCGGATAAGGTTAAGGTTGAGGGCTAGGGTTAGAGAGACGGTTAGGGTTAGGATTGGACCTAGGGTTAGGGTTAGGTTGAGGGCTAGGGTTAGAGAGACGGTTCGGGTTAGGATTGGACCTAGGGTTCGGTTTAGGTTGAGGGCTAGGGTTAGAGATATGGTTAGGGTTAGGATAGGACCAAGGGGTGGGGTTAGGTTGAGGGCTAGGGTTAGAGAGACGGTTAGGGTTAGGATTGGACCTAGGGTTAGGGTTTGGTTGATGGCTAGGGTTAGAGAGACGGTTAGGGTGAGGATTGGACCTAGGGTTAGGGTTAGGTTGAGGGCTAGGATTAGAGAGACGGTTAGGGTTAGGATTGGACCTAGGGTTAGTGTTATGTTGAGGGCTAGGGTTAGAGAGATGGTTAGTGTTAGGATTGGACCTAGGGTTAGGGTTATGTTGAGGGCTAGGGTTAGAGAGACGGTTAGGGTTAGGATTGGAACTAGGGTTAGGGTTATGTTGAGGGCTAGGGTTAGAGAGACGGTTAGGGTTAGGATTGGACCTAGGGTTAGGGTTATGTTGAGGGCTAGGGTTAGAGGGAGGGTTAGGGTTAGGATTGGACCTAGGGTTGGGGTTAGGTTGAGGGCTAGGGTTATAGAGACGGTTAGGGTTAGGATTGGACCTAGGGTTAGGGTTAGTTTGAGGGCTAGGTTTAGAGAGACGGTTAGGGTTAGGATTGGACCTAGGGTTAGGGTTAGGTTGAGGGCTAGGGTTAGAGATATGGTTAGGGTTAGGATAGGACCAAGGGTTGGGGTTAGGTTGAGGGCTAGGGTTAGAGAGACGGTTAGGGTTAGGATTAGACCTAGGGTTAGGGTTAGGTTGATGGCTAGGTTTAGAGAGACGGTTACGGTTAGAATTGGACCTAGGGTTAGGGTTAGGTTGAGGGGTCGGATTAGAGAGACGGTTAGGGTTAGGATTGGACCTAGGGTTAGGGTTATGTTGAGGGGTAGGGTTAGAGAGACGGTTAGGTTTAGGATTGGACCCAGGGTTAGTGTTATGTTGAGAGCTACGGTTAGAGAGACGGTTATGGTTTGGATTGGACCTAGGGTTAGGGTGATGTTGAGGGCTATGGTTAGAGAGACGGTTAGGGTTAGGATTGGACCTAGGGTTAGGGTTATGTTGAGGGCTAGGGTTAGAGAGACGGTATGGGGGAGGATTGGACCTAGGGTTAAGGTTATGTTGAGGGCTAGGGTTAGGATTGGTCCTAGGGTTAGGGTTATGTTGAGGGCTAGGGTTAGAGAGACGGTTAGGGTTAGGATTGGACCTAGGGTTAGGGTTATGTTGAGGGCTAGGGTTAGAGAGACGGTTAGGGTTAGGATTGGACCTAGGGTTAGGGTTATGTTGAGGGCTAGGGTTAGAGAGTCGGTTAGGGTTAGGATTGGACCTAGGGTTAGGGTTATCATGAGGGCTAGGGTCAGAGAGAAGGTTAGGGTTAGGATTAGACCTACCGTTAGGGGTATGTTGAGGGCTAGGGTTAGAGAGACGGTTAGGGTTAGGATTGGACCTAGGGTTAGGGTTATGTTGAGGCCTAGGGTTAGAGAGACGGTTAGGGTTAGGATTGGACCTAGGGTTAAGGTTATGTTGAGGGCTAGGGTTCAAGAGACGGTTAGGGTTAGGATTGGACCTAGGGTTAGGGTTAGGTTGAGGGCTAGGGTTAGAGAGACGGTTAGGATGAGGATTGGACATAGGGTTAGGGTTAGGTTGAGGGCTAGGGTTAGGGTTAAGATTGGACTTCGGATAAGGTTTAGGTTGAGGGCTAGGGTTAGAGAGACGATTAGGGTTAGGATTGGACCTAGGGTTAGGGTTTTGTTGAGGGCTAGGGTTAGAGAGACGGTTAGGGTTAGGATTGGACCTAGGGTTAGGGTTTTGTTGAGGGCTAGGGTTAGAGAGACGGTTAGGGTTAGGATTGGACCTAGGGTTAGGGTTATGTCGAGGGCTAGGGTTAGAGAGACTGTTAGGGTTAGGATTGGACCTAGGGTTAGGGTTATGTTGAGGGCTAGGGTCAGAGAGACGGTTAGGGTTAGGATTACACCTACGGTTAGTGGTATGTTGAGGGCTAGGGTTAGAGAGACGGTTAGGGTTAGGATTGGACCTAGGGTTAGGGTTATGTTGAGGCCTAGGGTTAGAGAGACGTTTAGGGTTAGGATAGGACCTAGGGTTAGCGTTAGGTTGAGGGCTAGGGTTAGAGAGACCGTTAGGGTTAGGATTGAACGTAGGGTTAGGGTTATGTTGAGGGCTAGGGTTAGAGAGACGGTTAGGGTTAGGATTGGACATCGGATAAGGTTAAGGTTGAGGGCTAGGGTTAGAGAGACGGTTAGGGTTAGGATTGGACCTAGGGTTAGGGTTAGGTTGAGGGCTAGGGTTAGAGAGACGGTTCGGGTTAGGACTGGACCTAGGGTTAGGGTTAGGTTGAGGGCTAGGGTTAGAGAGACGGTTAGGGTTAGGATTGGACCTAGGGTTAGGGTTAGGTTGAGGGGTCGGATTAGAGAGACGGTTAGGGTTAGGATTGGACCTAGGGTTAGGGTTATGTTGAGGGGTAGGGTTAGAGAGACGGTTAGGGTTAGGATTGGACCTAGGGTTAGTGTTATGTTGAGAACTACGGTTAGAGAGACGGTTATGGTTAGGATTGGACCTAGGGTTAGGGTTATGTTGAGGGCTAGGGTTAGAGAGACGATATGGGGGAGGATTGGACCTAGGGTTAAGGTTATGTTGAGGGCTAGGGTTCGGATTGGACCTAGGGTTAGGGTTATGTTGAGGGCTAGGGTTAGAGAGACGGTAAGGTCGAGAATTGGACCTAGGGTTAGGGTTATGTTGAGGTCTAGGGTTAGAGAGACGGTTAGGGTTAGGTTTGGACCTAGGGTTAGGGTTATGTTGAGGGCTAGGGTTAGAGAGTCGGTAGGGTTAGGATTGGACCTAGGGTTAGGGTTATCATGAGGGCTAGGGTCAGAGAGACGGTTAAGGTTAGGATTAGACCTACCGTTAGGGGTATGTTGAGGGCTAGGGTTAGAGAGACGGTTAGGGTTAGGATTGGACCTAGGGTTAGGGATATGTTGAGGCCTAGGGTTAGAGAGACGGTTAGGGTTAGGATTGGATCTAGGGTTAGGGTTATGTTGAGGGCTAGGGTTCGAGAGACGGTTAGGGTTAGGATTGGACCTAGGGTTAGGGTTAGGTAGAGGGCTAGGGTTAGAGAGACGGTTAGGTGAGGATTGGACATAGGGTTAGGGTTAGGTTGAGGGCTAGGGTTAGAGAGACGGTTAGGGTTAGGATTGGACCTAGGGTTAGGGTTAGGTTGTGAGCTAGGGTTAGAGAGACGGTTAGGGTTAGGATTGGACCTAGGGTTAGGGTTATTTTGAGGGCTAGGGTTAGAGAGACGGTTAGGGTTAGGAGTGGACCTAGGGTTAGGGTTACGTTGAGGGCTAGGGTTAGAGAGACGGTCAGGGTTAGGATTGGTCCTAGGGTTAGGGTTATGTTGAGGGCTAGGGTTCGAGAAACGGTTAGGGTTAGGATTGGACCTAGGTTTAGGGTTATGTTGAGGGCTAGGTTCAGAGAGACGGTTAGGGTTAGGATTGGACCTAGGGTTAGAGTTATGTTGAGGGCTAGGTTCAGAAAGACGGTTAGGGTTAGGATTGAACCTAGGGTTAGGGTTAGGTTCAGGGCTAAGGTTAGAGAGACGGTTAGGGTGAGGATTGGACATAGGGTTAGGGTTATGTAGAGGGCTAGGGTTAGAGAGACGGTTAGGGTTAGGATTGGACCTATGGTTAGGGTTATGTTGAGGGCTAGGGTTAGAGAGAGTGTTAGGGTTAGGATGGACCTAGGGTTAGGGTTATGTTGAGGGCTAGGGTTAGAGAGACGATTAGGGTTAGGATTGGACCTAGGGTTAGGGTTATGTTGAGGGAAAGGTTTAGAGAGACGGTTAGGGTTAGGATTGGACGTCGGATAAGGTTTAGGTTGAGGGCTAGGGTTAGAGAGACGGTTAGGGTTAGGATTACACCTACGGTTAGTGGTATGTTGAGGGCTAGGGTTAGAGAGACGGTTAGGGTTAGGATTGGACCTAGGGTTAGGGTTATGTTGAGGCCTAGGGTTAGAGAGACGGTTAGGGTTAGGATAGGACCTAGGGTTAGGGTTAGGTTGAGGGCTAGGGTTAGAGAGACCGTTAGGGTTAGGATTGAACGTAGGGTTAGGGTTATGTTGAGGGCTAGGGTTAGAGAGACGGTTAGGGTTAGGATTGGACCTAGGGTTAGGGTTAGGTTGAGGGCTAGGGTTAGAGAGACGGTTCGGGTTAGGACTGGACCTAGGGTTAGGGTTAGGTTGAGGGCTAGGGTTAGAGAGACGGTTAGGGTTAGGATTGGACCTAGGGTTAGGGTTAGGTTGAGGGGTCGGTTTAGAGAGACGATTAGGGTTAGGATTGGACCTAGGGTTAGGGTTATGTTGAGGGGTAGGGTTAGAGAGACGGTTAGGGTTAGGATTGGACCTAGGGTTAGTGTTATGTTGAGGGCTACGGTTAGAGAGACGGTTATGGTTAGGATTGGACCTAGGGTTAGGGTTATGTTGAGGGCTAGGGTTAGAGAGACGGTTAGGGTTAGGATTGGACATAGGGTTAGGGTTATGTTGAGGGCTAGTGTTAGAGAGACGGTAAGGGGGAGGATTGGACCTAGGGTTAAGGTTATGTTGAGGGCTAGGGTTAGGATTTGACCTAGGGTTAGGGTTATGTTGAGGGCTAGCGTTAGAGAGACGGTAAGGTGGAGGATTGGACCTAGTGTTAGGGTTATGTTGAGGACTAGGGTTAGAGAGACGGTTAGGGTTAGGATTGGAACTAGGGTTAGGGTTATGTTGAGGGCTAGGGTTAGAGAGTCGGTTAGCGTTAGGATTGGACCTAGGGTTAGGGTTAGGTTGTGAGCTAGGGTTAGAGAGACGGTTAGGGTTAGTATTGGACATAGGGTTAGGGTTAGGTTGAGGGCTAGGGTTAGAGAGACGGTTAGGGTTAGGATTGGACCTAGGGTTAGGGTTAGGTTGTGAGCTAGGGTTAGAGAGACGGTTAGGGTTAGGATTGGACCTAGGGTTAGGGTTATGTTGAGGGCTAGGGTTAGAGAGACGGTTAGGGTTAGGATTGGACCTAGGGTTAGGGTTACGTTGAGGGCTAGGGTTAGAGAGACGGTCAGGGTTAGGATTGGTCCTAGGGTTAGGGTTATGTTGAGGGCTAGGGTTCGAGAAATGGTTAGGGTTAGCATTGGACCTAGGGTTAGGGTTATGTTGAGGGCTAGGTTCAGAGAGACGGTTAGGGTTAGGATTGGACCTAGGGTTAGAGTTATGTTGAAGGCTAGGTTCAGAAAGACGGTTAGGGTTAGGATTGAACCTAGGGTTAGTGTTAGGTTGAGGGCTAAGGTTAGAGAGACGGTTAGGGTGAGGATTGGACATAGGGTTAGGGTTATGTAGAGGGCTAGGGTTAGAGAGACGGTTATGGTTAGGATTGGACCTACGGTTAGGGTTATGTTGAGGGCTAGGGTTAGAGAGAGTGTTAGGGTTAGGATGGACCTACAGTTAGGGTTATGTTGAGGGCTAGGGTTAGAGAGACGGTTAGGGTTAGGATTGGACCTAGGGTTAAGGTTATGTTGAATGCTAGGGTTAGAGAGACGGTTAGGGTTAGGATTGGACGTCGCATAAGGTTTAGGTTGATGGCTAGGGTTAGAGAGACGGTTAGGGTTAGGATTGGACCTAGGGTTAGGGTTTTGTTGAGGGCTAGGGTTAGAGAGACGGTTAGGGTTAGGATTGGACCTAGGGTTAGGGTTTTGTTGAGGGCTAGGGTTAGAGAGACAGTTAGGGTTAGGATTGGACCTAGGGTTAGGGTTATGTTGAGGGCTACTGTTAGAGAGACGGTAAGGGGGAGGATTGGACCTAGGGTTACGGTTATGTTGAGGGCTAGGGTTAGGATTGGACCTAGGGTTAGGGTTATGTTTAGGGCTAGGGTTAGAGAGTCGGTTAGGGTTAGGATTGGACCTAGGGTTAGGGTTATGTTGAGGGCTACTGTTAGAGAGACGTTTAGGGTTAGGATTGGACCTAGGGTTAGGGTTATGTTGAGGCCTAGGGTTAGAGAGACGGTTAGGGGTAGGATTGGACCCAGGGTTAGGGTTATGTTGAGGGCTAGAGTTAGAGAGACGGTTAGGGTTAGGATTGGACGTAGGGTTAGGGTTATGTTGAGGGCTAGGGTTAGAGAGAAGGTTAGGGTTAGGATTGGACGTAGGGTTAGGGTTATGTTGAGGGCTAGGGTTAGAGAGAAGGTTAGGGTTAGGATTGGACCTAGGGTTAGGGTTATGTTGAGGGCTAGGGTTAGAGAGACGGTCAGGGTTCGGATTGGCCCTAGGGTTAGGGTTATGTTGAGGGCTAGGGTTCGAGAGACGGTTAGGGTTAGGACTGGACCTAGGGTTAGGGTTAGGTTGAGGGCTAGGGTTAGAGAGACGGTAAGGGGGAGGATTGGACCTAGGGTTAAGGTTATGTTGAGGGCTAGGGTTAGGATTGGACCTAGGGTTAGGGTTATGTTGAGGGCTAGGGTTAGAGAGACGGTAAGGTGGAGGATTGGACCTAGGGTTAGGGTTATGTTGAGGGCTAGGGTTAGAGAGACGGTTAGGGTTAGGATTGGACCTAGGGTTAGGGTTAGGTTGAGGGGTAGGTTTAGAGAGACGGTTAGGGTTAGGATTGGACCTAGGGTTAGGGTTAGGTTGAGGGGTAGGGGTAGAGAGACGGTTAGGGTTAGGATTGGACCTAGGGTTAAGGTTATGTTGAGAGCTAGGGTCAGAGAGACGGTTAGGGTTAGGATTAGACCTACCGTTAGGGGTATGTTGAGGGCTAGGGTTAGAGAGACAGTTAGGGTTAGGATTGGACCTAGGGTTAGGGTTATGTTGAGGCCTAGGGTTAGAGAGACGGTTAGGGTTAGGATTGGACCTAGGGTTAGGGTTATGTTGAGGGCTAGGGTTCGAGAGACGGTTAGGGTTAGTATTGGACCTAGGGTTAGGGTTAGGTTGAGGGCTAGGGTTAGAGAGACGGTTAGGATGAGGATTGGACATAGGGTTAGGGTTAGGTTGAGGGCTAGGGTTAGAGAGACGGTTAGGGTTAGGATTGGACCTAGGGTTAGGGTTAGGTTGTGAGCTAGGTTTAGAGAGACGGTTAGGGTTAGGATTGGACCTAGGTTTAGGGTTATGTTGAGGGCTAGGGTTAGAGAGACGGTTAGGGTTAGGATTGGACCTAGGGTTAGGATTACGTTGAGGGCTAGGGTTAGAGAGACGGTCAGGGTTAGGATTGGTCCTAGGGTTAGGGTTATGTTGAGGGCTAGGGTTCGAGAAATGGTTAGGGTTAGCATTGGACCTAGGGTTAGGGTTATGTTGAGGGCTAGGTTCAGAGAGACGGTTAGGGTTACGATTGGACCTAGGGTTAGTGTTAGGTTGAGAGCTAAGGTTAGAGAGACGGTTAGGGTGAGGATTGGACATAGGGTTAGGGTTATGTAGAGGTCTAGGGTTAGAGAGACGGTTATGGTTATGATTGGACCTACGGTTAGGGTTATGTTGAGGGCTAGGGTTAGAGAGAGTGTTATGGTTAAGATGGACCTACAGTTAGGGTTATGTTGAGGGCTAGGGTTAGAGAGACGGTTAGGGTTAGGATTGGACCTAGGGTTAGGGTTATGTTGAGGGCTAGGGTTAGAGAGACGGTTAGGGCTAGGATTGGACGTCGGATAAGGTTTAGGTTGATGGCTAGGGTTAGAGAGACGGTTAGGGTTAGGATTGGACCTAGGGTTAGGGTTTTGTTGAGGGCTAGGGTTAGAGAGACGGTTAGGGTTAGGATTGGACCTAGGGTTAGGGTTTTGTTGAGGGCTAGGGTTAGAGAGACGGTTAGGATGAGGATTGGACATAGGGTTAGGGTTAGGTTGAGGGCTAGGGTTAGAGAGACGGTTAGGGTTAGGATTGGACCTAGGGTTAGGGTTAGGTTGTGAGCTAGGGTTAGAGAGACGGTTAGGGTTAGGATTGGACCTAGGGTTAGGGTTATTTTGAGGGCTAGGGTTAGAGAGACGGTTAGGGTTAGGAGTGGACCTAGGGTTAGGGTTACGTTGAGGGCTAGGGTTAGAGAGACGGTCAGGGTTAGGATTGGTCCTAGGGTTAGGGTTATGTTGAGGGCTAGGGTTCGAGAAACGGTTAGGGTTAGGATTGGACCTAGGTTTAGGGTTATGTTGAGGGCTAGGTTCAGAGAGACGGTTAGGGTTAGGATTGGACCTAGGGTTAGAGTTATGTTGAGGGCTAGGTTCAGAAAGACGGTTAGGGTTAGGATTGAACCTAGGGTTAGGGTTAGGTTCAGGGCTAAGGTTAGAGAGACGGTTAGGGTGAGGATTGGACATAGGGTTAGGGTTATGTAGAGGGCTAGGGTTAGAGAGACGGTTAGGGTTAGGATTGGACCTATGGTTAGGGTTATGTTGAGGGCTAGGGTTAGAGAGAGTGTTAGGGTTAGGATGGACCTAGGGTTAGGGTTATGTTGAGGGCTAGGGTTAGAGAGACGATTAGGGTTAGGATTGGACCTAGGGTTAGGGTTATGTTGAGGGAAAGGTTTAGAGAGACGGTTAGGGTTAGGATTGGACGTCGGATAAGGTTTAGGTTGAGGGCTAGGGTTAGAGAGACGGTTAGGGTTAGGATTACACCTACGGTTAGTGGTATGTTGAGGGCTAGGGTTAGAGAGACGGTTAGGGTTAGGATTGGACCTAGGGTTAGGGTTATGTTGAGGCCTAGGGTTAGAGAGACGGTTAGGGTTAGGATTGGACCTAGGGTTAGGGTTATGTTGAGGCCTAGGGTTAGAGAGACGGTTAGGGTTAGGATTGGACCTAGGGTTAGGGTTTTGTTGAGGGCTAGGGTTAGAGAGACGGTTAGGGTTAGGATTGGACCTAGGGTTAGGGTTTTGTTGAGGGCTAGGGTTAGAGAGACGGTTAGGGTTAGGATTGCACCTAGGGTTAGGGTTATGTTGAGGGCTAGGGTTAGAGAGACGGTTAGGGTTAGGATTGGACCTAGGGTTAGGGTTATGTTGAGGGCTAGGGTTAGAGAGACGGTAAGGGGGAGGATTGGACCTAGGGTTAGGGTTATGTTGAGGGCTAGGGTTAGGATTGGACCTAGGGTTAGGGTTATGTTTAGGGCTAGGGTTAGAGAGTCGGTTAGGGTTAGGATTGGACCTAGGGTTAGGGTTTTGTTGAAGGCTACTGTTAGAGAGACGTTTAGGGTTAGGATTGGACCTAGGGTTAGGGTTATGTTGAGGCCTAGGGTTAGAGAGACGGTTAGGGTTAGGATTGGACCTAGGGTTAGGGTTATGTTGAGGGCTAGAGTTAGAGAGACGGTTAGGGTTAGGATTGGACGTAGGTTAGGGTTATGTTGAGGGCTAGGGTTAGAGAGACGGTTAGGGTTAGGATTGGACCTAGGGTTAGGGTTATGTTGAGGGCTAGGGTTAGAGAGAATGTTAGGGTTAGGATTGGCCCTAGGGTTAGGGTTATGTTGAGGGCTAGGGTTCGAGAGACGGTAAGGGGGAGGATTGGACCTAGGGTTACGGTTATGTTGAGGGCTAGGGTTAGGATTGGACCTAGGGCTAGGGTTATGTTTAGGGCTAGGGTTAGAGAGTCGGTTAGGGTTAGGATTGGACCTAGGGTTAGGGTTATGTTGAGGGCTACTGTTAGAGAGACGGTTAGGGGTAGGATTGGACCCAGGGTTAGGGTTATGTTGAGGGCTAGAGTTAGAGAGACGGTTAGGGTTAGGATTGGACCTAGGGTTAGGGTTACGTTGAGGGCTAGGGTTAGAGAGACGGTCAGGGTTAGGATTGGTCCTAGGGTTAGGGTTATGTTGAGGGCTAGGGTTCGAGACATGGTTAGGGTTAGCATTGGACCTAGGGTTAGGGTTATGTTGAGGGCTAGGTTCAGAGAGACGGTTAGGGTTAGGATTGGACCTAGGGTTAGAGTTTTGTTGAAGGCTAGGTTCAGAAAGACGGTTAGGGTTAGGATTGAACCTAGGGTTAGTGTTAGGTTGAGGCCTAAGGTTAGAGAGACGGTTAGGGTGAGGATTGGACATAGCGTTAGGGTTATGTAGAGGGCTAGGGTTAGAGAGACGGTTATGGTTAGGATTGGACCTACGGTTAGGGTTATGTTGAGGGCTAGGGTGAGAGAGAGTGTTAGGGTTAGGATGGACCTACAGTTAGGTTTATGTTGAGGGCTAGGGTTAGAGAGACAGTTAGGGTTAGGATTGGACCTAGGGTTAGGGTTATGTTGAGGGCTATGGTTAGAGAGACGGTTAGGGTTAGGATTGGACGTCGGATAAGGTTTAGGTTGATGGCTAGGGTTAGAGAGACGGTTAGGGTTAGGATTGGACCTAGGGTTAGGGTTTTGTTGAGGGCTAGGGTTAGAGAGACGGTTAGGGTTAGGATTGGCCCTAGGGTTAGGGTTTTGTTGAGGGCTAGGGTTAGAGAGACGGTTAGGGTTAGGATTGGACCTAGGGTTGGGGTTATGTTGAGGGCTAGGGTTAGAGAGACGGTTAGGGTTAGGATTGGACCTAGGTTTAGGGTTATGTTGAGGGCTAGGGTTAGAGAGACGGATAGGGTTAGGATTGGACCTAGGTTTAGGGTTATGTTGAGGGCTAGGGTTAGAGAGACGGTTAGGGTTAGGATTGGACCTACGGTTAGGGTTATGTTGAGGGCTAGGGTTAGAGAGAGTGTTATGGTTAGGATGGACCTACAGTTAGGGTTATGTTGAGGGCTAGGGTTAGAGAGACGGTTAGGGTTAGGATTGGACCTAGGGTTAGGGTTATGTTGAGGGCTAGGGTTAGAGAGACGGTTAGGGCTAGGATTGGACGTCGGATAAGGTTTAGGTTGATGGCTAGGGTTAGAGAGACGGTTAGGGTTAGGATTGGACCTAGGGTTAGGGTTTTGTTGAGGGCTAGGGTTAGAGAGACGGTTAGGGTTAGGATTGGACCTAGGGTTAGGGTTTTGTTGAGGGCTAGGGTTAGAGAGACGGTTAGGGTTAGGATTGGACCTAGGGTTAGGGTTTTGTTGAGGGCTAGGGTTAGAGAGACGGTTAGGGTTAGGATTGGACCTAGGGTTAGGGTTTTGTTGAGGGCTAGGGTTAGAGAGACGGTTAGGGTTAGGATTGCACCTAGGGTTAGGGTTATGTTGAGGGCTAGGGTTAGAGAGACGGTTAGGGTTAGGATTGGACCTAGGGTTAGGGTTATGTTGAGGGCTAGGGTTAGAGAGACGGTAAGGGGGAGGATTGGACCTAGGGTTAGGGTTATGTTGAGGGCTAGGGTTAGGATTGGACCTAGGGTTAGGGTTATGTTTAGGGCTAGGGTTAGAGAGTCGGTTAGGGTTAGGATTGGACCTAGGGTTAGGGTTTTGTTGAAGGCTACTGTTAGAGAGACGTTTAGGGTTAGGATTGGACCTAGGGTTAGGGTTATGTTGAGGCCTAGGGTTAGAGAGACGGTTAGGGGTAGGATTGGACCTAGGGTTAGGGTTATGTTGAGGGCTAGAGTTAGAGAGACGGTTAGGGTTAGGATTGGAACTAGGGTTAGGGTTATGTTGAGGGCTAGGGTTAGAGAGACGGTTAGGGTTAGGATTGGAACTAGGGTTAGGGTTATGTTGAGGGCTAGGGTTAGAGAGAATGTTAGGGTTAGGATTGGCCCTAGGGTTAGGGTTATGTTGAGGGCTAGGGTTCGAGAGACGGTAAGGGGGAGGATTGGACCTAGGGTTACGGTTATGTTGAGGGCTAGGGTTAGGATTGGACCTAGGGCTAGGGTTATGTTTAGGGCTAGGGTTAGAGAGTCGGTTAGGGTTAGGATTGGACCTAGGGTTAGGGTTATGTTGAGGGCTACTGTTAGAGAGACGGTTAGGGGTAGGATTGGACCCAGGGTTAGGGTTATGTTGAGGGCTAGAGTTAGAGAGACGGTTAGGGTTAGGATTGGACGTAGGGTTAGGGTTATGTTGAGGGCTAGGGTTAGAGAGAAGGTTAGGGTTAGGATTGGACCTAGGGTTAGGGTTACGTTGAGGGCTAGGGTTAGAGAGACGGTCAGGGTTAGGATTGGTCCTAGGGTTAGGGTTATGTTGAGGGCTAGGGTTCGAGACATGGTTAGGGTTAGCATTGGACCTAGGGTTAGGGTTATGTTGAGGGCTAGGTTCAGAGAGACGGTTAGGGTTAGGATTGGACCTAGGGTTAGAGTTTTGTTGAAGGCTAGGTTCAGAAAGACAGTTAGGGTTAGGATTGGACCTAGGGTTAGGGTTATGTTGAGGGCTATGGTTAGAGAGACGGTTAGGGTTAGGATTGGACGTCGGATAAGGTTTAGGTTGATGGCTAGGGTTAGAGAGACGGTTAGGGTTAGGATTGGACCTAGGGTTAGGGTTTTGTTGAGGGCTAGGGTTAGAGAGACGGTTAGGGTTAGGATTGGCCCTAGGGTTAGGGTTTTGTTGAGGGCTAGGGTTAGAGAGACGGTTAGGGTTAGGATTGGACCTAGGGTTGGGGTTATGTTGAGGGCTAGGGTTAGAGAGACGGTTAGGGTTAGGATTGGACCTAGGGTTAGGGTTATGTTGAGGGCTAGGGTTAGAGAGACGGTAAGGGGGAGGATTGGACCTAGGGTTAGGGTTATGTTGAGGGCTAGGGTAAGGATTGGACCTAGGGTTAGAGTTATGTTTAGGGCTAGGGTTAGAGAGTCGGTTAGGGTTAGGATTGGACCTAGGGTTAGGGTTTTGTTGAGGGCTACTGTTAGAGAGACGTTTAGGGTTAGGATTGGACCTAGGGTTAGGGTTATGTTGAGGCCTAGGGTTAGAGAGACGGTTAGGGGTAGGATTGGACCTAGAGTTAGGGTTATGTTGAGGGCTAGAGTTAGAGAGACGGTTAGGGTTAGGATTGGACGTAGGTTAGGGTTATGTTGAGGGCTAGGGTTAGAGAGACGGTTAGGGTTAGGATTGGACCTAGGGTTAGGGTTATGTTGAGGGCTAGGGTTAGAGAGACGGTCAGGGTTAGGATTGGCCCTAGGGTTAGGGTTATGTTGACGGCTAGGGTTCGAGAGACGGTAAGGGGGAGGATTGGACCTAGGGTTACGGTTATGTTGAGGGCTAGGGTTAGGATTGGACCTAGGGTTAGGGTTATGTTTAGGGCTAGGGTTAGAGAGTCGGTTAGGGTTAGGATTGGACCTAGGGTTAGGGTTATGTTGAGGGCTACTGTTAGAGAGACGTTTAGGGTTAGGATTGGACCTAGGGTTAGGGTTATGTTGAGGCCTAGGGTTAGAGAGACGGTTAGGGGTAGGATTGGACCCAGGGTTAGGGTTATGTTGAGGGCTAGAGTTAGAGAGACGGTTAGGGTTAGGATTGGACGTAGGGTTAGGGTTATGTTGAGGGCTAGGGTTAGAGAGAAGGTTAGGGTTAGGATTGGACGTAGGGTTAGGGTTATGTTGAGGGCTAGGGTTAGAGAGAAGGTTAGGGTTAGGATTGGACCTAGGGTTAGGGTTATGTTGAGGGCTAGGGTTAGAGAGACGGTCAGGGTTAGGATTGGCCCTAGGGTTAGTGTTATGTTGAGGGCTAGGGTTCGAGAGACGGTTAGGGTTAGGACTGGACCTAGGGTTAGGGTTAGGTTGAGGGCTAGGGTTAGAGAGACGGTAAGGGGGAGGATTGGACCTAGGGTTAAGGTTATGTTGAGGGCTAGGGTTAGGATTGGACCTAGGGTTAGGGTTATGTTGAGGGCTAGGGTTAGAGAGACGGTAAGGTGGAGGATTGGACCTAGGGTTAGGGTTATGTTGAGGGCTAGGGTTAGAGAGACGGTAAGGTGGAGGATTGGACCTAGGGTTAGGGTTATGTTGAGGGCTAGGGTTAGAGAGACGGTAAGGTGGAGGATTGGACCTAGGGTTAGGGTTAGGTTGAGGGGTAGGTTTAGAGAGACGGTTAGGGTTAGGATTGGACCTAGGGTTAGGGTTAGGTTGAGGGGTAGGGTCAGAGAGACGGTTAGGGTTAGGATTAGACCTACCGTTAGGGGTATGTTGAGGGCTAGGGTTAGAGAGACGGTTAGGGTTAGGATTGGACCTAGGGTTAGGGTTATGTTGAGGCCTAGGGTTAGAGAGACGGTTAGGGTTAGGATTGGACCTAGGGTTAGGGTTATGTTGAGGGCTAGGGTTCGAGAGACGGTTAGGGTTAGTATTGGACCTAGGGTTAGGGTTAGGTTGAGGGCTAGGGTTAGAGAGACGGTTAGGATGAGGATTGGACATAGGGTTAGGGTTAGGTTGAGGGCTAGGGTTAGAGAGACGGTTAGGGTTAGGATTGGACCTAGGGTTAGGGTTAGGTTGTGAGCTAGGTTTAGAGACACGGTTAGGGTTAGGATTGGACCTAGGTTTAGGGTTATGTTGAGGGCTAGGGTTAGAGAGACGGTTAGGGTTAGGATTGGACCTAGGGTTAGGGTTAGGTTGAGGGCTAGGGTTAGAGAGACGGTTAGGATGAGGATTGGACATAGGGTTAGGGTTAGGTTGAGGGCTAGGGTTAGAGAGACGGTTAGGGTTAGGATTGGACCTAGGGTTAGGGTTAGGTTGTGAGCTAGGTTTAGAGACACGGTTAGGGTTAGGATTGGACCTAGGTTTAGGGTTATGTTGAGGGCTAGGGTTAGAGAGACGGTTAGGGTTAGGATTGGACCTAGGGTTAGGGTTACGTTGAGGGCTAGGGTTAGAGAGACGGTCAGGGTTAGGATTGGTCCTAGGGTTAGGGTTATGTTGAGGGCTAGGGTTCGAGAAATGGTTAGGGTTAGCATTGGACCTAGGGTTAGGGTTATGTTGAGGGCTAGGTTCAGAGAGACGGTTAGGGTTACGATAGGACCTAGGGTTAGTGTTAGGTTGAGGGCTAAGGTTAGAGAGACGGTTAGGGTGAAGATTGGACATAGGGTTAGGGTTATGTAGAGGGCTAGGGTTAGAGAGACGGTTATGGTTAGGATTGGACCTACGGTTAGGGTTATGTTGAGGGCTAGGGTTAGAGAGAGTGTTATGGTTAGGATGGACCTACAGTTAGGGTTATGTTGAGGGCTAGGGTTAGAGAGACGGTTAGGGTTAGGATTGGACCTCGGGTTAGGGTTATGTTGAGGGCTAGGGTTAGAGAGACGGTTAGGGTTAGGATTGGACCTAGGGTTAGGGTTTTGTTGAGGGCTAGGGTTAGAGAGACGGTTAGGGTTAGGATTGGACCTAGGGTTAGGGTTTTGTTGAGGGCTAGGGTTAGAGAGACGGTTAGCTTTAGGATTGGACCTAGGGTTAGGGTTTTGTTGAGGGCTAGGGTTAGAGAGACGGTTAGGGTTAGGATTGGACGTAGGGTTAGGGTTATGTTGAGGGCTAGGGTTAGAGAGAAGGTTAGGGTTAGGATTGGACGTAGGGTTAGGGTTATGTTGAGGGCTAGGGTTAGAGAGAAGGTTAGGGTTAGGATTGGACCTAGGGTTAGGGTTATGTTGAGGGTTAGGGTTAGAGAGACGGTCAGGGTTAGGATTGGCCCTAGGGTTAGGGTTATGTTGAGGGCTAGGGTTCGAGAGACGGTTAGGGTTAGGACTGGACCTAGGGTTAGGGTTAGGTTGAGGGCTAGGGTTAGAGAGACGGTAAGGGGGAGGATTGGACCTAGGGTTAAGGTTATGTTGAGGGCTAGGGTTAGGATTGGACCTAGGGTTAGGGTTATGTTGAGGGCTAGGGTTAGAGAGACGGTAAGGTGGAGGATTGGACCTAGGGTTAGGGTTATGTTGAGGGCTAGGGTTAGAGAGACGGTAAGGTGGAGGATTGGACCTAGGGTTAGGGTTATGTTGAGGGCTAGGGTTAGAGAGACGGTAAGGTGGAGGATTGGACCTAGGGTTAGGGTTAGGTTGAGGGGTAGGTTTAGAGAGACGGTTAGGGTTAGGATTGGACCTAGGGTTAGGGTTAGGTTGAGGGGTAGGGGTAGAGAGACGGTTAGGGTTAGGATTGGACCTAGGGTTAAGGTTATGTTGAGAGCTAGGGTCAGAGAGACGGTTAGGGTTAGGATTAGACCTACCGTTAGGGGTATGTTGAGGGCTAGGGTTAGAGAGACGGTTAGGGTTAGGATTGGACCTAGGGTTAGGGTTATGTTGAGGCCTAGGGTTAGAGAGACGGTTAGGGTTAGGATTGGACCTAGGGTTAGGGTTATGTTGAGGGCTAGGGTTCGAGAGACGGTTAGGGTTAGTATTGGACCTAGGGTTAGGGTTAGGTTGAGGGCTAGGGTTAGAGAGACGGTTAGGATGAGGATTGGACATAGGGTTAGGGTTAGGTTGAGGGCTAGGGTTAGAGAGACGGTTAGGGTTAGGATTGGTCCTAGGGTTAGGGTTAGGTTGTGAGCTAGGTTTAGAGACACGGTTAGGGTTAGGATTGGACCTAGGTTTAGGGTTATGTTGAGGGCTAGGGTTAGAGAGACGGTTAGGGTTAGGATTGGACCTAGGGTTAGGGTTATGTTGAGGGCTAGAGTTAGAGAGACGGTTAGGGTTAGGATTGGACGTAGGTTAGGGTTATGTTGAGGGCTAGGGTTAGAGAGACGGTTAGGGTTAGGATTGGACCTAGGGTTAGGGTTTTGTTGAAGGCTACTGTTAGAGAGACGTTTAGGGTTAGGATTGGACCTAGGGTTAGGGTTATGTTGAGGCCTAGGGTTAGAGAGACGGTTAGGGGTAGGATTGGACCTAGGGTTAGGGTTATGTTGAGGGCTAGAGTTAGAGAGACGGTTAGGGTTAGGATTGGACGTAGGTTAGGGTTATGTTGAGGGCTAGGGTTAGAGAGACGGTTAGGGTTAGGATTGGACCTAGGGTTAGGGTTATGTTGAGGGCTAGGGTTAGAGAGACGGTCAGGGTTAGGATTGGCCCTAGGGTTAGGGTTATGTTGAGGGCTAGGGTTCGAGAGACGGTAAGGGGGAGGATTGGACCTAGGGTTAGGGTTATGTTGAGGGCTAGGTTTAGAGAGACGGTTAGGGTTAGGATTGGACCTAGGGTTAGGGTTAGGTTGAGGGGTCGGTTTAGAGAGACGGTTAGGGTTAGGATTGGACCTAGGGTTAGGGTTATGTTGAGGGCTAGGTTCAGAGAGACGGTTAGGGTTAGGATTGGACCTAGGGTTAGGGTTATGTTGAGGGCTAGGTTCAGAGAGACGGTTAGGGTTAGGATTAAACCTAGGGTTAGGGTTAGGTTGAGGGCTAAGGTTAGAGAGACGGTTAGGGTGAGGATTGGACATAGGTTTAGGGTTATGTAGAGGGCTAGGGTTAGAGAGACGGTTAGGGTTAGGATTGGACCTACGGTTAGGGTTATGTTGAGGGCTAGGGTTAGAGAGAGGGTTAGGGTTAGGATTGGACCTAGGGTTAGGGTTATGTTGAGGGCTAGGTTCAGACAGACGGTTAGAGTTAGGATTGGACCTAGGGTTAGGGTTATGTTGAGGGCTAGGGTTAGAGAGACGGTTAGGGTTAGGATTGGACCTAGGGTTAGAGTTATGTTGAGGGCTAGGGTTAGAGACACAGTTAGGGTTAGGATTGGACCTAGGGTTAGGGTTAGGGTGTGAGCTAGGTGTAGAGAGACGGTTAGGGTTAGGATTGGACCTAGGGTTAGGGTTACGTTGAGGGCTAGGGTTAGAGAGACGGTCAGGGTTAGGATTGGTCCTAGGGTTAGGGTTATGTTGAGGGCTAGGGTTCGAGACATGGTTAGGGTTAGCATTGGACCTAGGGTTAGGGTTATGTTGAGGGCTAGGTTCAGAGAGACGGTTAGGGTTAGGATTGGACCTAGGGTTAGAGTTTTGTTGAAGGCTAGGTTCAGAAAGACGGTTAGGGTTAGGATTGTCCCTAGGGTTAGTGTTAGGTTGAGGCCTAAGGTTAGAGAGACGGTTAGGGTGAGGATTGAACATAGCGTTAGGGTTATGTAGAGGGCTAGGCTTAGAGAGACGGTTATGGTTAGGATTGGACCTACGGTTAGGGTTATGTTGAGGGCTAGGGTTAGAGAGAAGGTTAGGGTTAGGATTGGACGTAGGGTTAGGGTTATGTTGAGGGCTAGGGTTAGAGAGAAGGTTAGGGTTAGGATTGGACCTAGGGTTAGGGTTATGTTGAGGGTTAGGGTTAGAGAGACGGTCAGGGTTAGGATTGGCCCTAGGGTTAGGGTTATGTTGAGGGCTAGGGTTCGAGAGACGGTTAGGGTTAGGACTGGACCTAGGGTTAGGGTTAGGTTGAGGGCTAGGGTTAGAGAGACGGTAAGGGGGAGGATTGGACCTAGGGTTAAGGTTATGTTGAGGGCTAGGGTTAGGATTGGACCTAGGGTTAGGGTTATGTTGAGGGCTAGGGTTAGAGAGACGGTAAGGTGGAGGATTGGACCTAGGGTTAGGGTTATGTTGAGGGCTAGGGTTAGAGAGACGGTAAGGTGGAGGATTGGACCTAGGGTTAGGGTTATGTTGAGGGCTAGGGTTAGAGAGACGGTAAGGTGGAGGATTGGACCTAGGGTTAGGGTTAGGTTGAGGGGTAGGTTTAGAGAGACGGTTAGGGTTAGGATTGGACCTAGGGTTAGGGTTAGGTTGAGGGGTAGGGGTAGAGAGACGGTTAGGGTTAGGATTGGACCTAGGGTTAAGGTTATGTTGAGAGCTAGGGTCAGAGAGACGGTTAGGGTTAGGATTAGACCTACCGTTAGGGGTATGTTGAGGGCTAGGGTTAGAGAGACGGTTAGGGTTAGGATTGGACCTAGGGTTAGGGTTATGTTGAGGCCTAGGGTTAGAGAGACGGTTAGGGTTAGGATTGGACCTAGGGTTAGGGTTATGTTGAGGGCTAGGGTTCGAGAGACGGTTAGGGTTAGTATTGGACCTAGGGTTAGGGTTAGGTTGAGGGCTAGGGTTAGAGAGACGGTTAGGATGAGGATTGGACATAGGGTTAGGGTTAGGTTGAGGGCTAGGGTTAGAGAGACGGTTAGGGTTAGGATTGGTCCTAGGGTTAGGGTTAGGTTGTGAGCTAGGTTTAGAGACACGGTTAGGGTTAGGATTGGACCTAGGTTTAGGGTTATGTTGAGGGCTAGGGTTAGAGAGACGGTTAGGGTTAGGATTGGACCTAGGGTTAGGGTTATGTTGAGGGCTAGAGTTAGAGAGACGGTTAGGGTTAGGATTGGACGTAGGTTAGGGTTATGTTGAGGGCTAGGGTTAGAGAGACGGTTAGGGTTAGGATTGGACCTAGGGTTAGGGTTTTGTTGAAGGCTACTGTTAGAGAGACGTTTAGGGTTAGGATTGGACCTAGGGTTAGGGTTATGTTGAGGCCTAGGGTTAGAGAGACGGTTAGGGGTAGGATTGGACCTAGGGTTAGGGTTATGTTGAGGGCTAGAGTTAGAGAGACGGTTAGGGTTAGGATTGGACGTAGGTTAGGGTTATGTTGAGGGCTAGGGTTAGAGAGACGGTTAGGGTTAGGATTGGACCTAGGGTTAGGGTTATGTTGAGGGCTAGGGTTAGAGAGACGGTCAGGGTTAGGATTGGCCCTAGGGTTAGGGTTATGTTGAGGGCTAGGGTTCGAGAGACGGTAAGGGGGAGGATTGGACCTAGGGTTAGGGTTATGTTGAGGGCTAGGTTTAGAGAGACGGTTAGGGTTAGGATTGGACCTAGGGTTAGGGTTAGGTTGAGGGGTCGGTTTAGAGAGACGGTTAGGGTTAGGATTGGACCTAGGGTTAGGGTTATGTTGAGGGCTAGGTTCAGAGAGACGGTTAGGGTTAGGATTGGACCTAGGGTTAGGGTTATGTTGAGGGCTAGGTTCAGAGAGACGGTTAGGGTTAGGATTAAACCTAGGGTTAGGGTTAGGTTGAGGGCTAAGGTTAGAGAGACGGTTAGGGTGAGGATTGGACATAGGTTTAGGGTTATGTAGAGGGCTAGGGTTAGAGAGACGGTTAGGGTTAGGATTGGACCTACGGTTAGGGTTATGTTGAGGGCTAGGGTTAGAGAGAGGGTTAGGGTTAGGATTGGACCTAGGGTTAGGGTTATGTTGAGGGCTAGGTTCAGACAGACGGTTAGAGTTAGGATTGGACCTAGGGTTAGGGTTATGTTGAGGGCTAGGGTTAGAGAGACGGTTAGGGTTAGGATTGGACCTAGGGTTAGAGTTATGTTGAGGGCTAGGGTTAGAGACACAGTTAGGGTTAGGATTGGACCTAGGGTTAGGGTTAGGGTGTGAGCTAGGTGTAGAGAGACGGTTAGGGTTAGGATTGGACCTAGGGTTAGGGTTACGTTTAGGGCTAGGGTTAGAGAGACGGTCAGGGTTAGGATTGGTCCTAGGGTTAGGGTTATGTTGAGGGCTAGGGTTCGAGACATGGTTAGGGTTAGCATTGGACCTAGGGTTAGGGTTATGTTGAGGGCTAGGTTCAGAGAGACGGTTAGGGTTAGGATTGGACCTAGGGTTAGAGTTTTGTTGAAGGCTAGGTTCAGAAAGACGGTTAGGGTTAGGATTGTCCCTAGGGTTAGTGTTAGGTTGAGGCCTAAGGTTAGAGAGACGGTTAGGGTGAGGATTGAACATAGCGTTAGGGTTATGTAGAGGGCTAGGCTTAGAGAGACGGTTATGGTTAGGATTGGACCTACGGTTAGGGTTATGTTGAGGGCTAGGGTTAGAGAGAGTGTTAGGGTTAGGATGGACCTACAGTTAGGTTTATGTTGAGGGCTAGGGTTAGAGAGACAGTTAGGGTTAGGATTGGACCTAGGGTTAGGGTTATGTTGAGGGCTATGGTTAGAGAGACGGTTAGGGTTAGGATTGGACGTCGGATAAGGTTTAGGTTGATGGCTAGGGTTAAAGAGACGGTTAGGGCTAGGATTGGACCTAGGGTTAGGGTTTTGTTGAGGGCTAGGGTTAGAGAGACGGTTAGGGTTAGGATTGGCCCTAGGGTTAGGGTTTTGTTGAGGGCTAGGGTTAGAGAGACGGTTAGGGTTAGGATTGGACCTAGGGTTAGGGTTATGTTGAGGGCTAGGGTTAGAGAGACGGTTAGGGTTAGGATTGGACCTAGGGTTAGGGTTATGTTGAGGGCTAGGGTTAGAGAGACGGTAAGGTGCAGGATTGGACCTAGGGTTAGGGTTATGTTGAGGGCTAGGGTTAGGATTGGACCTAGGGTTAGGGTTATGTTGAGGGCTAGAGTTAGAGAGACGCTTAGGGTTAGGATTGGACGTAGGTTAGGATTATGTTGACGGCTAGGGTTAGAGAAACGGTTAGGGTTAGGATTGGAGCTAGGGTTACGGTTATGTTGAGGGCTAGGGTTAGAGAGACGGTCAGGGTTAGGATTGGTCCTAGGGTTAGGGTTATGTTGAGGGCTAGGGTTCGAGAGACGGTTAGGGTTAGTATTGGACCTAGGGTTAGGGTTATGTTGAGGGCTAGTGTTAGAGAGAGAGTTAGGGTTAGGATTGGAACTAGGGTTAGGGTTATGTTGAGGGCTAGGGTTAGAGAGACGGTTAGGGTTAGGATTGGACCTAGGGTTAGGGTTATGTTGAGGGCTAGGGTTAGAGAGACGGTAAGGGTTAGGATTGGACCTAGGGTTAGGGTTATGGTGAGGGCTAGGGTTAGAGAGACGGTTAGGGTTAGGATTGGACCTAGGGTTAGGGTTATGTTGAGGGCTAGAGTTAGAGAGACGCTTAGGGTTAGGATTGGACGTAGGTTAGGGTTATGTTGACGGCTAGGGTTAGAGAAACGGTTAGGGTTAGGATTGGAGCAAGGGTTGGGGTTAGGTTGAGGGCTAGGGTTATAGAGACGGTTAGGTTTAGGATTGGACCTAGGGTTAGGGTTAGGTTGAGGGCTAAGTTTAGAGAGACGGTTAGGGTTAGGATTGGACCTAGGGTTAGGGTTAGGTTGAGGGCTAGGCTTAGAGAGACGGTTAGGTTTAGGATTGGACCTAGGGTTAGGGTTATGTTGAGGGCTAGGGTTAGAGAGACGGTTAGGGTTAGGATTGGTCCTAGGGTTAGGGTTATGTTGAGGGCTAGGCTTAGAGCGACGGTTAGGTTTAGGATTGGACCTAGGGTTAGGGTTATGTTGAGGGCTAGGGTTCGAGAGACGGTTAGGATGAGGATTGGACATAGGGTTAGAGTTATGTTTAGGGCTAGGGTTAGAGAGACGGTTAGGGTTAGGATTGGACGTCGGATAAGGTTTAGGTTGAGGGCTAGGGTTAGAGAGACGGTTAGGGTTAGGATTGGACCTAGGGTTAGGGTTAGGTTGAGGGGTCGGTTTAGAGAGACGGTTAGGGTTAGGATTGGACCTAGGGTTAGGGTTATGTTGAGGGCTAGGTTCAGAGAGACGGTTAGGGTTAGGATTGGACCTAGGATTAGGGTTATGTTGAGGGCTAGGTTCAGAGAGACGGTTAGGGTTAGGATTAAACCTAGGGTTAGGGTTAGGTTGAGGGCTAAGGTTAGAGAGACGGTTAGGGTGAGGATTGGACATAGGTTTAGGGTTATGTAGAGGGCTAGGGTTAGAGAGACGGTTAGGGTTAGGATTGGACCTACGGTTAGGGTTATGTTGAGGGCTAGGGTTAGAGAGAGGGTTAGGGTTAGGATTGGACCTAGGGTTAGGGTTATGTTGAGGGCTACGTTCAGACAGACGGTTAGAGTTAGGATTGGACCTAGGGTTAGGGTTATTTTGAGGGCTAGGGTTAGAGAGACGGTTAGGGTTAGGATTGGACCTAGGGTTAGAGTTATGTTGAGGGCTAGGGTTAGAGACACAGTTAGGGTTAGGATTGGACCTAGGGTTAGGGTTAGGGTGTGAGCTAGGTGTAGAGGGACGGTTAGGGTTAGGATTGGACCTAGGGTTAGGGTTATGTTGAGGGCTAGGGTTAGAGAGACGGTTAGGGTTAGGATTGGACCTAGGGTTAGGGTTACGTTGAGGGCTAGGGTTAGAGAGACGGTCAGGGTTAGGATTGGTCCTAGGGTTAGGGTTATGTTGAGGGCTAGGGTTCGAGACATGGTTAGGGTTAGCATTGGACCTAGGGTTAGGGTTATGTTGAGGGCTAGGTTCAGAGAGACGGTTAGGGTTAGGATTGGACCTAGGGTTAGAGTTTTGTTGAAGGCTAGGTTCAGAAAGACGGTTAGGGTTAGGATTGAACCTAGGGTTAGTGTTAGGTTGAGGCCTAAGGTTAGAGAGACGGTTAGGGTGAGGATTGGACATAGCGTTAGGGTTATGTAGAGGGCTAGGGTTAGAGAGACCGTTATGGTTAGGATTGGACCTACGGTTAGGGTTATGTTGAGGGCTAGGGTTAGAGAGAGTGTTAGGGTTAGGATGGACCTACAGTTAGGTTTATGTTGAGGGCTAGGGTTAGAGAGACAGTTAGGGTTAGGATTGGACCTAGGGTTAGGGTTTTGTTGAGGGCTAGGGTTAGAGAGACGGTTAGGGTTAGGATTGGACCTAGGGTTAGGGTTTTGTTGAGGGCTAGGGTTAGAGAGACGGTTAGGGTTAGGATTGGACCTAGGGTTAGGGTTTTGTTGAGGGCTAGGGTTAGAGAGACGGTTAGGGTTAGGATTGGCCCTAGGGTTAGGGTTTTGTTGAGGGCTAGGGTTAGAGAGACGGTTAGGGTTAGGATTGGACCTAGGGTTAGGGTTATGTTGAGGGCTAGGGTTAGAGAGACGGTTAGGGTTAGGATTGGACCTAGGGTTAGGGTTATGTTGAGGGCTAGGGTTAGAGAGACGGTAAGGTGCAGGATTGGACCTAGGGTTAGGGTTATGTTGAGGGCTAGGGTTAGGATTGGACCTAGGGTTAGGGTTATGTTGAGGGCTAGAGTTAGAGAGACGCTTAGGGTTAGGATTGGACGTAGGTTAGGGTTATGTTGACGGCTAGGGTTAGAGAAACGGTTAGGGTTAGGATTGGAGCTAGGGTTACGGTTATGTTGAGGGCTAGGGTTAGAGAGACGGTCAGGGTTAGGATTGGCCCTAGGGTTAGGGTTATGTTGAGGGCTAGGGTTCGAGAGACGGTTAGGGTTAGTATTGGACCTAGGGTTAGGGTTATGTTGAGGGCTAGGGTTAGAGAGAGAGTTAGGGTTAGGATTGGAACTAGGGTTAGGGTTATGTTGAGGGCTAGGGTTAGAGAGACGGTTAGGGTTAGGATTGGACCTAGGGTTAGGGTTATGTTGAGGGCTAGGGTTAGAGAGACGGTAAGGGTTAGGATTGGACCTAGGGTTAGGGTTATGGTGAGGGCTAGGGTTAGAGAGACGGTTAGGGTTAGGATTGGACCTAGGGTTAGGGTTATGTTGAGGGCTAGAGTTAGAGAGACGCTTAGGGTTAGGATTGGACGTAGGTTAGGGTTATGTTGACGGCTAGGGTTAGAGAAACGGTTAGGGTTAGGATTGGAGCAAGGGTTGGGGTTAGGTTGAGGGCTAGGGTTATAGAGACGGTTAGGTTTAGGATTGGACCTAGGGTTAGGGTTAGGTTGAGGGCTAAGTTTAGAGAGACGGTTAGGGTTAGGATTGGACCTAGGGTTAGGGTTAGGTTGAGGGCTAGGCTTAGAGAGACGGTTAGGTTTAGGATTGGACCTAGGGTTAGGGTTATGTTGAGGGCTAGGGTTAGAGAGACGGTTAGGGTTAGGATTGGTCCTAGGGTTAGGGTTATGTTGAGGGCTAGGCTTAGAGCGACGGTTATTTTTAGGATTGGACCTAGGGTTAGGGTTATGTTGAGGGCTAGGGTTCGAGAGACGGTTAGGATGAGGATTGGACATAGGGTTAGAGTTATGTTTAGGGCTAGGGTTAGAGAGACGGTTAGGGTTAGGATTGGACGTCGGATAAGGTTTAGGTTGAGGGCTAGGGTTAGAGAGACGGTTAGGGTTAGGATTGGACCTAGGGTTAGGGTTAGGTTGAGGGGTCGGTTTAGAGAGACGGTTAGGGTTAGGATTGGACCTAGGGTTAGGGTTATGTTGAGGGCTAGGTTCAGAGAGACGGTTAGGGTTAGGATTGGACCTAGGATTAGGGTTATGTTGAGGGCTAGGTTCAGAGAGACGGTTAGGGTTAGGATTAAACCTAGGGTTAGGGTTAGGTTGAGGGCTAAGGTTAGAGAGACGGTTAGGGTGAGGATTGGACATAGGTTTAGGGTTATGTAGAGGGCTAGGGTTAGAGAGACGGTTAGGGTTAGGATTGGACCTACGGTTAGGGTTATGTTGAGGGCTAGGGTTAGAGAGAGGGTTAGGGTTAGGATTGGACCTAGGGTTAGGGTTATGTTGAGGGCTACGTTCAGACAGACGGTTAGAGTTAGGATTGGACCTAGGGTTAGGGTTATTTTGAGGGCTAGGGTTAGAGAGACGGTTAGGGTTAGGATTGGACCTAGGGTTAGAGTTATGTTGAGGGCTAGGGTTAGAGACACAGTTAGGGTTAGGATTGGACCTAGGGTTAGGGTTAGGGTGTGAGCTAGGTGTAGAGGGACGGTTAGGGTTAGGATTGGACCTAGGGTTAGGGTTATGTTGAGGGCTAGGGTTAGAGAGACGGTTAGGGTTAGGATTGGACCTAGGGTTAGGGTTACGTTGAGGGCTAGGGTTAGAGAGACGGTCAGGGTTAGGATTGGTCCTAGGGTTAGGGTTATGTTGAGGGCTAGGGTTCGAGACATGGTTAGGGTTAGCATTGGACCTAGGGTTAGGGTTATGTTGAGGGCTAGGTTCAGAGAGACGGTTAGGGTTAGGATTGGACCTAGGGTTAGAGTTTTGTTGAAGGCTAGGTTCAGAAAGACGGTTAGGGTTAGGATTGAACCTAGGGTTAGTGTTAGGTTGAGGCCTAAGGTTAGAGAGACGGTTAGGGTGAGGATTGGACATAGCGTTAGGGTTATGTAGAGGGCTAGGGTTAGAGAGACCGTTATGGTTAGGATTGGACCTACGGTTAGGGTTATGTTGAGGGCTAGGGTTAGAGAGAGTGTTAGGGTTAGGATGGACCTACAGTTAGGTTTATGTTGAGGGCTAGGGTTAGAGAGACAGTTAGGGTTAGGATTGGACCTAGGGTTAGGGTTTTGTTGAGGGCTAGGGTTAGAGAGACGGTTAGGGTTAGGATTGGACCTAGGGTTAGGGTTTTGTTGAGGGCTAGGGTTAGAGAGACGGTTAGGGTTAGGATTGGACCTAGGGTTAGGGTTTTGTTGAGGGCTAGGGTTAGAGAGACGGTTAGGGTTAGGATTGGCCCTAGGGTTAGGGTTTTGTTGAGGGCTAGGGTTAGAGAGACGGTTAGGGTTAGGATTGGACCTAGGGTTAGGGTTATGTTGAGGGCTAGGGTTAGAGAGACGGTTAGGGTTAGGATTGGACCTAGGGTTAGGGTTATGTTGAGGGCTAGGGTTAGAGAGACGGTAAGGTGCAGGATTGGACCTAGGGTTAGGGTTATGTTGAGGGCTAGGGTTAGGATTGGACCTAGGGTTAGGGTTATGTTGAGGGCTAGAGTTAGAGAGACGCTTAGGGTTAGGATTGGACGTAGGTTAGGGTTATGTTGACGGCTAGGGTTAGAGAAACGGTTAGGGTTAGGATTGGAGCTAGGGTTACGGTTATGTTGAGGGCTAGGGTTAGAGAGACGGTCAGGGTTAGGATTGGCCCTAGGGTTAGGGTTATGTTGAGGGCTAGGGTTCGAGAGACGGTTAGGGTTAGTATTGGACCTAGGGTTAGGGTTATGTTGAGGGCTAGGGTTAGAGAGAGAGTTAGGGTTAGGATTGGAACTAGGGTTAGGGTTATGTTGAGGGCTAGGGTTAGAGAGACGGTTAGGGTTAGGATTGGACCTAGGGTTAGGGTTATGTTGAGGGCTAGGGTTAGAGAGACGGTAAGGGTTAGGATTGGACCTAGGGTTAGGGTTATGGTGAGGGCTAGGGTTAGAGAGACGGTTAGGGTTAGGATTGGACCTAGGGTTAGGGTTATGTTGAGGGCTAGAGTTAGAGAGACGCTTAGGGTTAGGATTGGACGTAGGTTAGGGTTATGTTGACGGCTAGGGTTAGAGAAACGGTTAGGGTTAGGATTGGAGCTAGGGTTACGGTTATGTTGAGGGCTAGGGTTAGAGAGACGGTCAGGGTTAGGATTGGCCCTAGGGTTAGGGTTATGTTGAGGGCTAGGGTTCGAGAGACGGTTAGGGTTAGTATTGGACCTAGGGTTAGGGTTATGTTGAGGGCTAGGGTTAGAGAGAGAGTTAGGGTTAGGATTGGAACTAGGCTTAGGGTTATGTTGAGGGCTAGGGTTAGAGAGACGGTTAGGGTTAGGATTAGACCTAGGGTTAGGGTTATGTTGAGGGCTAGGGTTAGAGAGACGGTAAGGGTTAGGATTGGACCTAGGGTTAGGGTTATGGTGAGGGCTAGGGTTAGAGAGACGGTTAGGGTTATTATTGGACCTAGGGTTAGGGTTATGTTGAGGGCTAGGGTTAGAGAGAGGGTTAGGGTTAGGATTGGAGCAAGGGTTGGGGTTAGGTTGAGGGCTAGGGTTATAGAGACGGTTAGGTTTAGGATTGGACCTAGGGTTAGGGTTAGGTTGAGGGCTAGGTTCAGAGAGACGGTTAGGGTTAGGATTGGACCTAGGTTTAGAGTTTCGTTAAAGGCTAGGTTCAGAAAGACGGTTAGGGTTAGGATTGAACCTAGGGTTAGTGTTAGGTTGAGGCCTAAGGTTAGAGAGACGGTTAGGGTGAGGATTGGACATAGGGTTAGGGTTATGTAGAGGGCTAGGGTTAGAGAGACGGTTATGGTTAGGATTGGACCTACGGTTAGGGTTATGTTGAGGGCTAGGGTTAGAGAGAGTGTTAGGGTTAGGATGGACCTACAGTTAGGGTTATGTTGAGGGCTAGGGTTAGAGAGACAGTTAGGGTTAGGATTAGACCTAGGGTTAGGGTTATGTTGAGGGCTAGGGTTAGAGAGAAGGTTAGGGTTAGGATTGGACGTCGGATAAGGTTTAGGTTGATGGCTAGGGTTAGAGAGACGGTTAGGGTTAGGATTGGACCTAGGGTTAGGGTTTTGTTGAGGGCTAGGGTTAGAGAGACGGTTAGGGTTAGGATTGGCCCTAGGGTTAGGGTTTTGTTGAGGGCTAGGGTTAGAGAGACGGTTAGGGTTAGGATTGGACCTAGGGTTAGGGTTATGTTGAGGGCTAGGGTTAGAGAGACGGTTAGGGTTAGGATTGGACCTAGGGTTAGGGTTATGTTGAGGGCTAGGGTTAGAGAGACGGTAAGGGGCAGGATTGTACCTAGGGTTAGGGTTATATTGAGGGCTAGGGTTAGGATTGGACCTAGGGTTAGGGTTATGTTTAGGGCTAGGGTTAGAGAGTCGGTTACGGTTAGGATTGGACCTAGGGGTAGGGTTATGTTGAGGGCTAGGGTTAGAGAGACGGTTAGGGTTAGGATTGGACCTAGGGTTAGGGTTATGTTGAGGCCTAGGGTTAGAGAGACGGTTAGGGTTAGGATTGGACCTAGGGTTAGGGTTATGTTGAGGGCTAGAGTTAGAGAGACGCTTAGGGTTAGGATTGGTCCTAGGGTTAGGGTTATGTTGAGCGCTAGGCTTCGAGAGACGGTTAGGTTTAGGATTGGACCTAGGGTTAGGGTTATGTTGAGGGCTAGGGTTCGAGAGAATGTTAGGATGAGGATTGGACATAGGGTTAGAGTTATGTTTAGTGCTAGGGTTAGAGAGACGGTTAGGGTTATGATTGGACGTCGGATAAGGTTTAGGTTGAGGGCTAGGGTTAGAGAGACGGTTAGGGTTAGGATTGGACCTAGGGTTAGGGTTAGGTTGAGGGGTCGGTTTAGAGAGACGGTTAGGGTTAGCATTGGACCTAGGGTTAGGGTTATGTTGAGGGCTAGGGTTCGAGAGAATGTTAGGATGAGGATTGGACATAGGGTTAGAGTTATGTTTAGGGCTAGGGTTAGAGAGACGGTTAGGGTTATGATTGGACGTCGGATAAGGTTTAGGTTGAGGGCTAGGGTTAGAGAGACGGTTTAGGTTAGGATTGGTCCTAGGGTTAGGGTTATGTTGAGCGTTAGGCTTAGAGAGATGGTTAGGTTTAGGATTGGACCTAGGGTTAGGGTTATGTTGAGGGCTAGGGTTCGAGAGAATGTTAGGATGAGGATTGGACATAGGGTTAGAGTTATGTTTAGGGCTAGGGTTAGAGAGACGGTTAGGGTTATAATTGGACGTCGGATAAGGTTTAGGTTGAGGGCTAGGGTTAGAGAGACGGTTAGGGTTAGGATTGGACCTAGGGTTAGGGTTAGGTTGAGGGGTCGGTTTAGAGAGACGGTTAGGGTTAGCATTGGACCTAGGGTTAGGGTTATGTTGAGGGCTAGGTTCAGAGAGACGGTTAGGGTTAGGATTGGACCTAGGGTTAGGGTTATGTTGAGGGCTAGGTTCAGAGAGACGGTTAGGGTTAGGATTAAACCTAGGGTTAGGGTTAGGTTGAGGGCTAAGGTTAGAGAGACGGTTAGGGTGAGGATTGGACATAGGTTTAGGGTTATGTAGAGGGCTAGGGTTAGAGAGACGGTTAGGGTTAGGATTGGACCTACGGTTAGGGTTATGTTGAGGGCTAGGGTTAGAGAGAGGGTTAGGGTTAGGATTGGACCTAGGGTTAGGGTTATGTTGAGGGCTAGGTTCAGACAGACGGTTAGAGTTAGGATTGGACCTAGGGTTAGGGTGATGTTGAGGGCTAGGGTTAGAGAGACGGTTAGGGTTAGGATTGGACCTAGGGTTAGAGTTATGTTGAGGGCTAGGGTTAGAGACACAGTTAGGGTTAGGATTGGACCTAGGGTTAGGGTTAGGGTGTGAGCTAGGTTTAGAGAGACGGTTAGGGTTAGGATTGGACCTAGGGTTAGGGTTATGTTGAGGGCTAGGGTTAGAGAGACGGTTAGGGTTAGGATTGGACCTAGGGTTAGGGTTATGTTGAGGGCTAGAGTTAGAGAGACGCTTAGGGTTAGGATTGGACGTAGGTTAGGGTTATGTTGACGGCTAGGGTTAGAGAAACGGTTAGGGTTAGGATTGGAGCTAGGGTTACGGTTATGTTGAGGGCTAGGGTTAGAGAGACGGTCAGGGTTAGGATTGGCCCTAGGGTTAGGGTTATGTTGAGGGCTAGGGTTCGAGAGACGGTTAGGGTTAGTATTGGACCTAGGGTTAGGGTTATGTTGAGGGCTAGGGTTAGAGAGAGAGTTAGGGTTAGGATTGGAACTAGGCTTAGGGTTATGTTGAGGGCTAGGGTTAGAGAGACGGTTAGGGTTAGGATTAGACCTAGGGTTAGGGTTATGTTGAGGGCTAGGGTTAGAGAGACGGTAAGGGTTAGGATTGGACCTAGAGTTAGGGTTATGGTGAGGGCTAGGGTTAGAGAGACGGTTAGGGTTATTATTGGACCTAGGGTTAGGGTTATGTTGAGGGCTAGGGTTAGAGAGAGGGTTAGGGTTAGGATTGGAGCAAGGGTTGGGGTTAGGTTGAGGGCTAGGGTTATAGAGACGGTTAGGTTTAGGATTGGACCTAGGGTTAGGGTTAGGTTGAGGGCTAGGTTCAGAGAGACGGTTAGGGTTAGGATTGGACCTAGGGTTAGAGTTTCGTTAAAGGCTAGGTTCAGAAAGACGGTTAGGGTTAGGATTGAACCTAGGGTTAGTGTTAGGTTGAGGCCTAAGGTTAGAGAGACGGTTAGGGTGAGGATTGGACATAGGGTTAGGGTTATGTAGAGGGCTAGGGTTAGAGAGACGGTTATGGTTAGGATTGGACCTACGGTTAGGGTTATGTTGAGGGCTAGGGTTAGAGAGAGTGTTAGGGTTAGGATGGACCTACAGTTAGGGTTATGTTGAGGGCTAGGGTTAGAGAGACAGTTAGGGTTAGGATTAGACCTAGGGTTAGGGTTATGTTGAGGGCTAGGGTTAGAGAGAAGGTTAGGGTTAGGATTGGACGTCGGATAAGGTTTAGGTTGATGGCTAGGGTTAGAGAGACGGTTAGGGTTAGGATTGGACCTAGGGTTAGGGTTTTGTTGAGGGCTAGGGTTAGAGAGACGGTTAGGGTTAGGATTGGCCCTAGGGTTAGGGTTTTGTTGAGGGCTAGGGTTAGAGAGACGGTTAGGGTTAGGATTGGACCTAGGGTTAGGGTTATGTTGAGGGCTAGGGTTAGAGAGACGGTTAGGGTTAGGATTGGACCTAGGGTTAGGGTTATGTTGAGGGCTAGGGTTAGAGAGACGGTAAGGGGCAGGATTGGACCTAGGGTTAGGGTTATATTGAGGGCTAGGGTTAGGATTGGACCTAGGGTTAGGGTTATGTTTAGGGCTAGGGTTAGAGAGTCGGTTACGGTTAGGATTGGACCTAGGGGTAGGGTTATGTTGAGGGCTAGGGTTAGAGAGACGGTTAGGGTTAGGATTGGACCTAGGGTTAGGGTTATGTTGAGGCCTAGGGTTAGAGAGACGGTTAGGGTTAGGATTGGACCTAGGGTTAGGGTTATGTTGAGGGCTAGAGTTAGAGAGACGCTTAGGGTTAGGATTGGTCCTAGGGTTAGGGTTATGTTGAGCGCTAGGCTTAGAGAGACGGTTAGGTTTAGGATTGGACCTAGGGTTAGGGTTATGTTGAGGGCTAGGGTTCGAGAGAATGTTAGGATTAGGATTGGACATAGGGTTAGAGTTATGTTTAGGGCTAGGTTTAGAGAGACGGTTAGGGTTATGATTGGACGTCGGATAAGGTTTAGGTTGAGGGCTAGGGTTAGAGAGACGGTTAGGGTTAGGATTGGACCTAGGGTTAGGGTTAGGTTGAGGGGTCGGTTTAGAGAGACGGTTAGGGTTAGCATTGGACCTAGGGTTAGGGTTATGTTGAGGGCTAGGGTTCGAGAGAATGTTAGGATGAGGATTGGACATAGGGTTAGAGTTATGTTTAGGGCTAGGGTTAGAGAGACGGTTAGGGTTATGATTGGACGTCGGATAAGGTTTAGGTTGAGGGCTAGGGTTAGAGAGACGGTTTAGGTTAGGATTGGTCCTAGGGTTAGGGTTATGTTGAGCGTTAGGCTTAGAGAGATGGTTAGGTTTAGGATTGGACCTAGGGTTAGGGTTATGTTGAGGGCTAGGGTTCGAGAGAATGTTAGGATGAGGATTGGACATAGGGTTAGAGTTATGTTTAGGGCTAGGGTTAGAGAGACGGTTAGGGTTATAATTGGACGTCGGATAAGGTTTAGGTTGAGGGCTAGGGTTAGAGAGACGGTTAGGGTTAGGATTGGACCTAGGGTTAGGGTTAGGTTGAGGGGTCGGTTTAGAGAGACGGTTAGGGTTAGCATTGGACCTAGGGTTAGGGTTATGTTGAGGGCTAGGTTCAGAGAGACGGTTAGGGTTAGGATTGGACCTAGGGTTAGGGTTATGTTGAGGGCTAGGTTCAGAGAGACGGTTAGGGTTAGGATTAAACCTAGGGTTAGGGTTAGGTTGAGGGCTAAGGTTAGAGAGACGGTTAGGGTGAGGATTGGACATAGGTTTAGGGTTATGTAGAGGGCTAGGGTTAGAGAGACGGTTAGGGTTAGGATTGGACCTACGGTTAGGGTTATGTTGAGGGCTAGGGTTAGAGAGAAGGTTAGGGTTAGGATTGGACCTAGGGTTAGGGTTATGTTGAGGGCTAGGTTCAGACAGACGGTTAGAGTTAGGATTGGACCTAGGGTTAGGGTGATGTTGAGGGCTAGGGTTAGAGAGACGGTTAGGGTTAGGATTGGACCTAGGTTTAGAGTTATGTTGAGGGCTAGGGTTAGAGACACAGTTAGGGTTAGGATTGGACCTAGGGTTAGGGTTAGGGTGTGAGCTAGGTTTAGAGAGACGGTTAGGGTTAGGATTGGACCTAGGGTTAGGGTTATGTTGAGGGCTAGGGTTAGAGAGACGGTTAGGGTTAGGATTGGACCTAGGGTTAGGGTTACGTTGAGGGCTAGGGTTAGAGAGACGGTCAGGGTTAGGATTGGTCCTAGGGTTAGGGTTATGTTGAGGGCTAGGGTTCGAGAAATGGTTAGGGTTAGCATTGGACCTAGGGTTAGGGTTATGTTGAGGGCTAGGTTCAGAGAGACGGTTAGGGTTAGGATTGGACCTAGGGTTAGAGTTTTGTTGAAGGCTAGGTTCAGAAAGACGGTTAGGGTTAGGATTGAACCTAGGGTTAGTGTTAGGTTGAGGCCTAAGGTTAGAGAGACGGTTAGGGTGAGGATTGGACATAAGGTTAGGGTTATGTAGAGGGCTAGGGTTAGAGAGACGGTTATGGTTAGGATTGGACCTACGGTTAGGGTTATGTTGAGGGCTAGGGTTAGAGAGAGTGTTAGGGTTTGGATGGACCTACAGTTAGGGTTATGTTGAGGGCTAGGGTTAGAGAGACAGTTAGGGTTAGGATTGGACCTAGGGTTAGGGTTATGTTGAGGGCTAGGGTTAGAGAGACGGTTAGGGTTAGGATTGGCCCTAGGGTTAGGGTTTTGTTGAGGGCTAGGGTTAGAGAGACGGTTAGGGTTAGGATTGGACCTAGGGTTAGGGTTATGTTGAGGGCTAGGGTTAGAGAGACGGTAAGGGGCAGGATTGGACCTAGGGTTAGGGTTATGTTGAGGGCTAGGGTTAGGATTGGACCTAGGGTTAGGGTTATGTTTAGGGCTAGGGTTAGAGAGTTGGTTACGGTTAGGATTGGACCTAAGGTTAGGTTATGTTGAGGGCTAGGGTTAGAGAGACGGTTAGGGTTAGGATTGGACCTAGGGTTAGGGTTATGTTGAGGCCTAGGGTTAGAGAGACCGTTAGGGTTAGGATTGGACCTAGGGTTAGGGTTATGTTGAGGGCTAGGGTTAGAGAGAGTGTTAGGGTTAGGATGGACCTACAGTTAGGGTTATGTTGAGGGCTAGGGTTAGAGAGACAGTTAGGGTTAGGATTGGACCTAGGGTTAGGGTTATGTTGAGGGCTAGGGTTAGAGAGACGGTTAGGGTTAGGATTGAACGTCGGATAAGGTTTAGGTTGATGGCTAGGGTTAGAGAGACGGTTAGGGTTAGGATTGGACCTAGGGTTAGGGTTTTGTTGAGGGCTAGGGTTAGAGAGACGGTTAGGGTTAGGATTGGACCTAGGGTTAGGGTTATGTTGAGGGCTAGAGTTAGAGAGACGCTTCGGGTTAGGATTGGACGTAGGTTAGGGTTATGTTGACGGCTAGGGTTAGAGAAACGGTTAGGGTTAGGATTGGAGCTAGGGTTACGGTTATGTTGAGGGCTAGGGTTAGAGAGACGGTCAGGGTTAGGATTGGCCCTAGGGTTAGGGTTATGTTGAGGGCTAGGGTTCGAGAGACGGTTAGGGTTAGGATTGGACCTAGGGTTAGGGTTAGGTTGAGGGCTAGGGTTAGAGAGACGGTTAGGGTTAGGATTGGACCTAGGGTTAGGGTTATGTTGAGGGCTAGGGTTAGAGAGACGGTTAGGGTTAGGATTGGTCCTAGGGTTAGGGTTATGTTGAGGGCTAGGCTTCTAGAGACGGTTAGGTTTAGGATTGGACCTAGGGTTAGGGTTATGTTGAGGGCTAGGGTTCGAGAGACGGTTAGGATGAGGATTGGACATAGGGTTAGAGTTGTGTTTAGGGCTAGGGTTAGAGAGACGGTTAGGGTTAGGATTGGACCTAGGGTTAGGGTTAGGTTGAGGGGTCGGTTTAGAGAGACGGTTAGGGTTAGGATTGGACCTAGGGTTAGGATTATGTTGAGGGCTAGGTTCAGAGAGACGGTTAGGGTTAGGATTGGACCTAGGGTTAGGGTTATGTTGAGGGCTAGGTTCAGAGAGACGGTTAGGGTTAGGATTGGACCTAGGGTTAGGGTTATGTTGAGGGCTAGGGTTAGAGAGACTGTTAGGGTTAGGATTGGACCTAGGGTTAGGGTTTTGTTGAGGGCTAGGGTTAGAGAGACGGTTAGGGTTAGGATTGGACCTAGGGTTAGGGTTTTCTTGAGGGCTAGGGTTAGAGAGACGGTTAGGGTTAGGATTGGACCTAGGGTTAGGGTTTTGTTGAGGGCTAGGTTTAGAGAGACGGTTAGGGTTAGGATTGGACCTAGGGTTAGGGTTTTGTTGAGGGCTAGGGTTAGAGAGACGGTTAGGGTTAGGATTGGACCTAGGGTTAGGGTTTTGTTGAGGGCTAGGGTTAGAGAGACGGTTAGGGTTAGGATTGCACCTAGGGTTAGGGTTATGTTGAGGGCTAGGGTTAGAGAGACGGTTAGGGTTAGGATTGGACCTAGGGTTAGGGTTATGTTGAGGGCTAGGGTTAGAGAGACGGTAAGGGGGAGGATTGGACCTAGGGTTAGGGTTATGTTGAGGGCTAGGGTTAGGATTGGACCTAGGGTTAGGGTTATGTTTAGGGCTAGGGTTAGAGAGTCGGTTAGGGTTAGGATTGGACCTAGGGTTAGGGTTTTGTTGAAGGCTACTGTTAGAGAGACGTTTAGGGTTAGGATTGGACCTAGGGTTAGGGTTATGTTGAGGCCTAGGGTTAGAGAGACGGTTAGGGGTAGGATTGGACCTAGGGTTAGGGTTATGTTGAGGGCTAGAGTTAGACAGACGGTTAGGGTTAGGATTGGACGTAGGTTAGGGTTATGTTGAGGGCTAGGGTTAGAGAGACGGTTAGGGTTAGGATTGGACCTAGGGTTAGGGTTATGTTGAGGGCTAGGGTTAGAGAGACGGTCAGGGTTAGGATTGGCCCTAGGGTTAGGGTTATGTTGAGGGCTAGGGTTCGAGAGACGGTAAGGGGGAGGATTGGACCTAGGGTTACGGTTATGTTGAGGGCTAGGGTTAGGATTGGACCTAGGGTTAGGGTTATGTTTAGGGCTAGGGTTAGAGAGTCGGTTAGGGTTAGGATTGGACCTAGGGTTAGGGTTATGTTGAGGGCTACTGTTAGAGAGACGTTTAGGGTTTGGATTGGACCTAGGGTTAGGGTTATGTTGAGGCCTAGGGTTAGAGAGACGGTTAGGGGTAGCATTGGACCCAGGGTTAGGGTTATGTTGAGGGCTAGAGTTAGAGAGACGGTTAGGGTTAGGAGTGGACGTAGGGTTAGGGTTATGTTGAGGGCTAGGGTTAGAGAGAAGGTTAGGGTTAAGATTGGACCTAGGGTTAGGGTTATGTTGAGGGCTAGGGTTAGAGAGACGGTTAGGGTTAGCATTGGCCCTAGGGTTAGGGTTATGTTGAGGGCTAGGGTTCTAGAGACGGTTAGGGTTAGGACTGGACCTAGGGTTAGGGTTAGGTTGAGGGCTAGGGTTAGAGAGACGGTAAGGGGGAGGATTGGACCTAGGGTTAAGGTTATGTTGAGGGCTAGGGTTAGAGAGAAGGTTAGGGTTAAGATTGGACCTAGGGTTAGGGTTTTGTTGAGGGCTAGGGTTAGAGAGACGGTTAGGGTTAGGATTGGCCCTAGGGTTAGGGTTTTGTTGAGGTCTAGGGTTAGAGAGACGGTTAGGGTTAGGATTGGACCTAGGGTTAGGGTTATGTTGAGGGCTAGGCTTAGAGAGACGGTTAGGGTTAGGATTGGACCTAGGGTTAGGGTTATGTTGAGGGCTAGGGTTAGAGAGACGGTAAGGTGCAGGATTGGACCTAGGGTTAGGGTTATGTTGAGGGCTAGGGTTAGGATTGGACCTAGGGTTAGGGTTATGTTGAGGGCTAGAGTTAGAGAGACGCTTAGGGTTAGGATTGGACGTAGGTTAGGATTATGTTGACGGCTAGGGTTAGAGAAAAGGTTAGGGTTAGGATTGGAGCTAGGGTTACGGTTATGTTGAGGGCTAGGGTTAGAGAGACGGTCAGGGTTAGGATTGGCCCTAGGGTTAGGGTTATGTTGAGGGCTAGGGTTCGAGAGACGGTTAGGGTTAGTATTGGACCTAGGGTTAGGGTTATGTTGAGGGCTAGGGTTAGAGAGAGAGTTAGGGTTAGGATTGGAACTAGGGTTAGGGTTATGTTGAGGGCTAGGGTTAGAGAGACGGTTAGGGTTAGGATTGGACCTAGGGTTAGGGTTATGTTGAGGGCTAGGGTTAGAGAACGGTAAGGGTTAGGATTGGACCTAGGGTTAGGGTTATGGTGAGGGCTAGGGTTAGAGAGACGGTTAGGGTTAGGATTGGACCTAGGGTTAGGGTTATGTTGAGGGCTAGAGTTAGAGAGACGCTTAGGGTTAGGATTGGACGTAGGTTAGGGTTATGTTGACGGCTAGGGTTAGAGAAACGGTTAGGGTTAGGATTGGAGCTAGGGTTACGGTTATGTTGAGGGCTAGGGTTAGAGAGACGGTCAGGGTTAGGATTGGCCCTAGGGTTAGGGTTATGTTGAGGGCTAGGGTTCGAGAGACGGTTAGGGTTAGTATTGGACCTAGGGTTAGGGTTATGTTGAGGGCTAGGGTTAGAGAGAGAGTTAGGGTTAGGATTGGAACTAGGGTTAGGGTTATGTTGAGGGCTAGGGTTAGAGAGACGATTAGGGTCAGGATTAGACCTAGGGTTAGGGTTATGTTGAGGGCTAGGGTTAGAGAGACGGTAAGGGTTAGGATTGGACCTAGGGTTAGGGTTATGGTGAGGGCTAGGGTTAGAGAGACGGTTAGGGTTAGGATTGGACCTAGGGTTAGGGTTATGTTGAGGGCTAGGGTTAGAGAGAGGGTTAGGGTTAGGATTGGAGCAAGGGTTGGGGTTAGGTTGAGGGCTAGGGTTATAGAGACGGTTAGGTTTAGGATTGGACCTAGGGTTAGGGTTAGGTTGAGGGCTAAGTTTAGAGAGACGGTTAGGGTTAGGATTGGACCTAGGGTTAGGGTTAGGTTGAGGGCTAGGCTTAGAGAGACGGTTAGGTTTAGGATTGGACCTAGGGTTAGGGTTATGTTGAGGGCTAGGGTTAGAGAGACGGTTAGGGTTAGGATTGGTCCTAGGGTTAGGGTTATGTTGAGGGCTAGGCTTAGAGCGACGGTTAGGTTTAGGATTGGACCTAGGGTTAGGGTTATGTTGAGGGCTAGGGTTCGAGAGACGGTTAGGATGAGGATTGGACATAGGGTTAGAGTTATGTTTAGGGCTAGGGTTAGAGAGACGGTTAGGGTTAGGATTGGACGTCGGATAAGGTTTAGGTTGAGGGCTAGGGTTAGAGAGACGGTTAGGGTTAGGATTGGACCTAGGGTTAGGGTTAGGTTGAGGGGTCGGTTTAGAGAGACGGTTAGGGGTAGGATTGGACCTAGGGTTAGGGTTATGTTGAGGGCTAGGTTCAGAGAGACGGTTAGGGTTAGGATTGGACCTAGGGTTAGGGTTATGTTGAGGGCTAGGTTCAGAGAGACGGTTAGGGTTAGGATTAAACCTAGGGTTAGGGTTAGGTTGAGGGCTAAGGTTAGAGAGACGGTTAGGGTGAGGATTGGACATAGGTTTAGGGTTATGTAGAGGGCTAGGGTTAGAGAGACGGTTAAGGTTAGGATTGGACCTACGGTTAGGGTTATGTTGAGGGCTAGGGTTAGAGAGAGGGTTAGGGTTAGGATTGGACCTAGGGTTAGGGTTATGTTGAGGGCTAGGTTCAGACAGACGGTTAGAGTTAGGATTGGACCTAGGGTTAGGGTTATGTTGAGGGCTAGGGTTAGAGAGACGGTTAGGGTTAGGATTGGACCTAGGGTTAGAGTTATGTTGAGGGCTAGGGTTAGAGACACAGTTAGGGTTAGGATTGGACCTAGGGTTAGGGTTAGGGTGTGAGCTAGGTGTAGAGAGACGGTTAGGGTTAGGATTGGACCTAGGGTTAGGGTTACGTTGAGGGCTAGGGTTAGAGAGACGGTCAGGGTTAGGATTGGTCCTAGGGTTAGGGTTATGTTGAGGGCTAGGGTTCGAGACATGGTTAGGGTTAGCATTGGACCTAGGGTTAGGGTTATGTTGAGGGCTAGGTTCAGAGAGACGGTTAGGGTTAGGATTGGACCTAGGGTTAGAGTTTTGTTGAAGGCTAGGTTCAGAAAGACGGTTAGGGTTAGGATGGAACCTAGGGTTAGTGTTAGGTTGAGGCCTAAGGTAGAGAGACGGTTAGGGTGAGGATTGGACATAGCGTTAGGGTTATGTAGAGGGCTAGGGTTAGAGAGACGGTTATGGTTAGGATTGGACCTACGGTTAGGGTTATGTTGAGGGCTAGGGTTAGAGAGAGTGTTAGGGTTAGGATGGACCTACAGTTAGGTTTATGTTGAGGGCTAGGGTTAGAGAGACAGTTAGGGTTAGGATTGGACCTAGGGTTAGGGTTTTGTTGAGGGCTAGGGTTAGAGAGACGGTTAGGGTTAGGATTGGACCTAAGGTTAGGGTTTTGTTGAGGGCTAGGGTTAGAGGGACGGTTAGGGTTAGGATTGGCCCTAGGGTTAGGGTTTTGTTGAGGGCTAGTGTTAGAGAGACGGTTAGGGTTAGGATTGGCCCTAGGGTTAGGGTTTTGTTGAGGGCTAGGGTTAGAGAGACGGTTAGGGTTAGGATTGGACCTAGGGTTAGGGTTATGTTGAGGGCTAGGGTTAGAGAGAAGGTTAGGGTTAGGATTGGACCTAGGGTAGGGTTATGTTGAGGGCTAGGGTTAGAGAGACGGTAAGGTGCAGGATTGGACCTAGGGTTAGGGTTATGTTGAGGGCTAGGGTTAGGATTGGACCTAGGGTTAGGGTTATGTTGAGGGCTAGAGTTAGAGAGACGCTTAGGGTTAGGATTGGACGTAGGTTAGGGTTATGTTGACGGCTAGGGTTAGAGAAACGGTTAGGGTTAGGATTGGAGCTAGGGTTACGGTTATGTTGAGGGCTAGGGTTAGAGAGACGGTCAGGGTTCGGATTGGCCCTAGGGTTAGGGTTTTGTTGAGGGCTAGGGTTCGAGAGACGGTTAGGGTTAGTATTGGACCTAGGGTTAGGGTTATGTTGAGGGCTAGGGTTAGAGAGAGAGTTAGGGTTAGGATTGGAACTAGGGTTAGGGTTATGTTGAGGGCTAGGGTTAGAGAGACGGTCAGGGTTAGGATTGGTCCTACGGTTAGGGTTATGTTGAGGGCTAGGGTTCGAGAGACGGTTACGGTTAGGATTGGATCTAGGGTTAGGGTTATGTTGAGGGCTAGGGTTAGAGAGACGGTTAGGGTTAGGATTGGACCTAGGGTTAGGGTTATGTTGAGGGCTAGGGTTAGAGAGACGGTTAGGGTTAGGATTGGACGTCGGATAAGGTTTAGGTTGATGGCTAGGGTTAGAGAGACGGTTAGGGTTAGGATTGGACCTAGGGTTAGGGTTTTGTTGAGGGCTAGGGTTAGAGAGACGGTTAGGGTTAGGATTGGCCCTAGGGTTAGGGTTTTGTTGAGGGCTAGGGTTAGAGAGACGGTTAGGGTTAGGATTGGACCTAGGGTTAGGGTTATGTTGAGGGCTAGGGTTAGAGAGACGGTTAGGGTTAGGATTGGACCTAGGGTTAGGGTTATGTTGAGGGCTAGGGTTAGAGAGACGGTAAGGGGCAGGATTGGACCTAGGGTTAGGGTTATGTTGAGGGCTAGGGTTAGGATTGGACCTAGGGTTAGGGTTATGTTGAGGCCTAGGGTTAGAGAGACGGTTAGGGTTAGGATTGGACCTAGGGTTAGGGTTATGTTGAGGGCTAGAGTTAGAGAGACGCTTAGGGTTAGGATTGGACGTAGGTTAGGGTTATGTTGACGGCTAGGGTTAGAGAAACGGTTAGGGTTAGGATTGGAGCTAGGGTTACGGTTATGTTGAGGGCTAGGGTTAGAGAGACGGTCAGGGTTAGGATTGGCCCTAGGGTTAGGGTTATGTTGAGGGCTAGGGTTCGAGAGACGGTTAGGGTTAGGATTGGACCTAGGGTTAGGGTTATGTTGAGGGCTAGGGTTAGAGAGAGAGTTAGGGTTAGGATTGGAACTAGGGTTAGGGTTATGTTGAGGGCTAGGGTTAGAGAGACGGTTAGGGTTAGGATTGGACCTAGGGTTAGGGTTATGTTGAGGGCTAGGGTTAGAGAGACGGTAAGGGTTAGGATTGGACCTAGGGTTAGGGTTATGGTGAGGGCTAGGGTTAGAGAGACGGTTAGGGTTAGGATTGGACCTAGGGTTAGGGTTATGTTGAGGGCTAGGGTTAGAGAGAGGGTTAGGGTTAGGATTGGAGCAAGGGTTGGGGTTAGGTTGAGGGCTAGGGTTATAGAGACGGTTAGGTTTAGGATTGGACCTAGGGTTAGGGTTAGGTTGAGGGCTAAGTTTAGAGAGACGGTTAGGGTTAGGATTGGACCTAGGGTTAGGGTTAGGTTGAGGGCTAGGGTTAGAGAGACGGTTAGGGTTAGGGTTGGACCTAGGGTTAGGGTTAGGTTGAGGGCTAGGGTTAGAGAGACGGTTAGGGTTAGGATTGGACCTAGGGTTAGGGTTATGTTGAGGGCTAGGGTTAGAGAGACGGTTAGGGTTAGGATTGGTCCTAGGGTTAGGGTTATGTTGAGGGCTAGGCTTCTAGAGACGGTTAGGTTTAGGATTGGACCTAGGGTTAGGGTTATGTTGAGGGCTAGGGTTCGAGAGACGGTTAGGATGAGGATTGGACATAGGGTTAGAGTTGTGTTTAGGGCTAGGGTTAGAGAGACGGTTAGGGTTAGGATTGGACGTCGGATAAGGTTTAGGTTGAGGGCTAGGGTTAGAGAGACGGTTAGGGTTAGGATTGGACCTAGGGTTAGGGTTAGGTTGAGGGGTCGGTTTAGAGAGACGGTTAGGGTTAGGATTGGACCTAGGGTTAGGATTATGTTGAGGGCTAGGTTCAGAGAGACGGTTAGGGTTAGGATTGGACCTAGGGTTAGGGTTATGTTGAGGGCTAGGTTCAGAGAGACGGTTAGGGTTAGGATTGAACCTAGGGTTAGGGTTAGGTTGAGGGCTAAGGTTAGAGAGACGGTTAGGGTGAGGATTGGACATAGGTTTAGGGTTATGTAGAGGGCTAGGGTTAGAGAGACGGTTAGGGTTAGGATTGGACCTACGGTTAGGGTTATGTTGAGGGCTAGGGTTAGAGAGAGGGTTAGGGTTAGGATTGGACCTAGGGTTAGGGTTATGTTGAGGGCTAGAGTTAGAGAGACGCTTAGGGTTAGGATTGGACGTAGGTTAGGGTTATGTTGACGGCTAGGGTTAGAGAAACGGTTAGGGTTAGGATTGGAGCTAGGGTTAGGGTTATGTTGAGGGCTAGGGTTCGAGAGACGGTTAGGGTTAGGATTGGACCTAGGGTTAGGGTTATGTTGAGGGCTAGGGTTAGAGAGAGAGTTAGGGTTAGGATTGGAACTAGGGTTAGGGTTATGTTGAGGGCTAGGGTTAGAGAGACGGTTAGGGTTAGGATTGGACCTAGGGTTAGGGTTATGTTGAGGGCTAGGGTTAGAGAGACGGTAAGGGTTAGGATTGGACCTAGGGTTAGGGTTATGGTGAGGGCTAGGGTTAGAGAGACGGTTAGGGTTAGGATTGGACCTAGGGTTAGGGTTATGTTGAGGGCTAGGGTTAGAGAGAGGGTTAGGGTTAGGATTGGAGCAAGGGTTGGGGTTAGGTTGAGGGCTAGGGTTATAGAGACGGTTAGGTTTAGGATTGGACCTAGGGTTAGGGTTAGGTTGAGGGCTAAGTTTAAAGAGACGGTTAGGGTTAGGATTGGACCTAGGGTTAGGGTTAGGTTGAGGGCTAGGGTTAGAGAGACGGTTAGGGTTAGGGTTGGACCTAGGGTTAGGGTTAGGTTGATGGCTAGGGTTAGAGAGACGGTTAGGGTGAGGATTGGACCTAGGGTTAGGGTTAGGTTGAGGGCTAGGGTTAGAGAGACGGTTAGGGTTAGGATTGGACCTAGGGTTAGGGTTATGTTGAGGGCTAGGGTGAGAGAGACGGTTAGGGTTAGGATTGGTCCTAGGGTTAGGGTTATGTTGAGGGCTAGGCTTCTAGAGACGGTTAGGTTTAGGATTGGACCTAGGGTTAGGGTTATGTTGAGGGCTAGGGTTCGAGAGACGGTTAGGATGAGGATTGGACATAGGGTTAGAGTTGTGTTTAGGGCTAGGGTTAGAGAGACGGTTAGGGTTAGGATTGGACGTCGGATAAGGTTTAGGTTGAGGGCTAGGGTTAGAGAGACGGTTAGGGTTAGGATTGGACCTAGGGTTAGGGTTAGGTTGAGGGGTCGGTTTAGAGAGACGGTTAGGGTTAGGATTGGACCTAGGGTTAGGATTATGTTGAGGGCTAGGTTCAGAGAGACGGTTAGGGTTAGGATTGGACCTAGGGTTAGGGTTATGTTGAGGGCTAGGTTCAGAGAGACGGTTAGGGTTAGGATTGAACCTAGGGTTAGGGTTAGGTTGAGGGCTAAGGTTAGAGAGACGGTTAGGGTGAGGATTGGACATAGGTTTAGGGTTATGTAGAGGGCTAGGGTTAGAGAGACGGTTAGGGTTAGGATTGGACCTACGGTTAGGGTTATGTTGAGGGCTAGGGTTAGAGAGAGGGTTAGGGTTAGGATTGGACCTAGGGTTAGGGTTATGTTGAGGGCTAGGTTCAGACAGACGGTTAGAGTTAGGATTGGACCTAGGGTTAGGGTTATGTTGAGGGCTAGGGTTAGAGAGACGGTTAGGGTTAGGATTGGACCTAGGGTTAGAGTTATGTTGAGGGCTAGGGTTAGAGACACAGTTAGGGTTAGGATTGGACCTAGGGTTAGGGTTATGTTGAGGGCTAGGGTTAGAGAGACGGTTAGGGTTAGGATTGGATCTAGGGTTAGGGTTATGTTGAGGGCTAGGGTTAGAGAGACGGTCAGGGTTAGGATTGGTCCTACGGTTAGGGTTATGTTGAGGGCTAGGGTTCGAGAGACGGTTACGGTTAGGATTGGATCTAGGGTTAGGGTTATGTTGAGGGCTAAGGTTAGAGAGACGGTTAGGGTTAGGATTGGACGTCGGATAAGGTTTAGGTTGAGGGCTAGGTTTAGAGAGACGGTTAGGGTTAGGATTGGACCTAGGGTTAGGGTTAGGTTGAGGGCTAGGGTTAGAGAGTAGGTTCGGGTTAGGATTGGACCTAGGGTTAGGGTTAGGTTGAGGGCTAGGGTTAGAGAGACGGTTAGGGTTAGGATTGGACCTAGGGTTAGGGTTATGTTCAGGGGTAGGGTTAGAGAGACGGTTAGGGTTAGGATTGGACCTAGGGTTAGGGTTAGGTTGAGGGCTAGGGTTAGAGAGTAGGTTCGGGTTAGGTTTGGACCAAGGGTTAGGGTTAGGTTGAGGGGTAGGGTTAGAGAGACGGTTAGGGTTAGGATTGGACCTAGGGTTAGGGTTATGTTGAGGGGTAGGGTTAGAGAGACGCTTAGGGTTAGGATTGGACCTAGGGTTAGGGTTATGTTGAGGGCTAAGGTTAGAGAGACGGTTAGGGTTAGGATTGGACGTCGGATAAGGTTTAGGTTGAGGGCTAGGGTTAGAGAGACGGTTAGGGTTAGGATTGGACCTAGGGTTAGGGTTAGGTTGAGGGCTAGGGTTAGAGAGTAGTTTCGGGTTAGGATTGGACCTAGGGTTAGGGTTGGGTTGAGGGCTAGGGTTCGAGAGACGGTTATGATGAGGATTGGACATAGGGTTATAGTTATGTTTAGGGCTAGGGTTAGAGAGACGGTTAGGGTTAGGATTGGACGTCGGATAAGGTTTAGGTTGAGGGCTAGGGTTAGAGAGACGGTTAGGGTTAGGATTGGACCTAGGGTTAGGGTTAGGTTGAGGGGTCGGTTTAGAGAGACGGTTAGGGTTAGGATTGGACCTAGGGTTAGGGTTATGTTGAGGGCTAGGTTCAGAGAGACGGTTAGGGTTAGGATTGGACCTAGGGTTAGGGTTATGTTGAGGGCTAGGTTCAGAGAGACGGTTAGGGTTAGGATTGAACCTAGGGTTAGGGTTAGGTTGAGGGCTAAGGTTAGAGAGACGGTTAGGGTGAGGATTGGACATAGGTTTAGGGTTATGTAGAGGGCTAGGGTTAGAGAGACGGTTAGGGTTAGGATTGGACCTACGGTTAGGGTTATGTTGAGGGCTAGGGTTAGAGAGAGGGTTAGGGTTAGGATTGGACCTAGGGTTAGGGTTATGTTGAGTGCTAGGTTCAGACAGACGGTTAGAGTTAGGATTGGACCTAGGGTTAGGGTTATGTTGAGGGCTAGGGTTAGAGAGACGGTTAGGGTTAGGATTGGACCTAGGGTTAGAGTTATGTTGAGGGCTAGGGTTAGAGACACAGTTAGGGTTAGGATTGGACCTAGGGTTAGGGTTATGTTGAGGGCTAGGGTTAGAGAGACGGTTAGGGTTAGGATTGGATCTAGGGTTAGGGTTATGTTGAGGGCTAGGGTTAGAGAGACGGTCAGGGTTAGGATTGGTCCTAGGGTTAGGGTTATGTTGAGGGCTAGGGTTCGAGAGACGGTTACGGTTAGGATTGGACCTAGGGTTAGGGTTATGTTGAGGGCTAAGGTTAGAGAGACGGTTAGGGTTAGGATTGGACGTCGGATAAGGTTTAGGTTGAGGGCTAGGTTTAGAGAGACCGTTAGGGTTAGGATTGGACCTAGGGTTAGGGTTAGGTTGAGGGCTAGGGTTAGAGTGTAGGTTCGGGTTAGGATTGGACCTAGGGTTAGGGTTAGGTTGAGGGCTAGGGTTAGAGAGACGGTTAAGGTTAGGATTGGACCTAGGGTTAGGGTTATGTTGAGGGGTAGGGTTAGAGAGACGGTTAGGGTTAGGATTGGACCTAGGGTTAGGGTTATGTTGAGAGCTAGGGTTAGAGTGACGGTTATGGTTAGGATTGGACCTAGGGTAAGAGTTATGTTGAGGGCTAGGGTTAGAGAGACGGTTAGGGTTAGGATTGGACCTAGGGTTAGCGTTATGTTGAGGGCTATGGTTAGGATTGGACCTAGGGTTAGGGTTATGTTTAGTGCTAGGGTTAGAGAGTCGGTTAGGGTTAGGATTGGACCTCTGGTTAGGGTTATGTTGAGGGCTACTGTTAGAGAGACGTTTAGGGTTAGGATTGGACTTAGGGTTAGGGTTATGTTGAGGGCTAGGGTTAGAGAGACGGTTAGGGTTAGGATTGGACCTAGGGTTAGGGTTATGTTGAGGGCTAGGGTCAGAGAGACCGTTAGGTTTAGGATTAGACCTACGGTTAGGGGTATGTTGAGGTCTAGGGTTAGAGAGACGGTTAGGGTTAGGATTGGACCTAGGGTTAGGGTTATGTTGAGGCCTAGGGTTAGAGAGACGGTTAGAGTTAGGATTGGACCTAGGGTTAGGGTTATGTAGAAAGCTAGGGTTAGAGAGGCGGTCAGGGTTAGGATTGGCCCTAGGGTTAGGGTTATGTTGAGGGCTAGGGTTCGAGAGACGGTTAGGCTTAGGATTGGACCTTGGTTTAGGGTTATGTTGAGGGCTAGGGTTAGAGAGAGGGTGAGGGTTAGGATTGGACCTAGGGTTAGGGTTATGTTGAGGGCTAGGGTTAGAGAGACGGTTAGGGTTCGGATTGGGCCTAGGGTTAGGGTTAGGTTGAGGGCTAGGGTTAGAGAGACGGTTAGGGTTAGGATTGGACCTAGGATTAGGGTTAGGTTGAGGGCTAGGGTTAGAGAGACGGTTAGGGTTAGGATTGGACCTAGGGTTAGGGTTAGGTTGAGGGGCCGGTTTAGAGAGACGGTTAGGGTTAGGATTGGACCTAGGGTTAGGGTTATGTTGAGGGGTAGGGTTAGAGAGAGGGTTATGGTTAGGATTGGACCTAGGGTTAGGGTTATGTTGAGGGCTAGGCTTACAGAGACGGTTAGGGCTAGGATTGGACCTAGCGTTAGGGTTATGTTGAGGGCTAGGGTTAGAGAGACGGTAAGGGGGAGGATTGGACCTAGGGTTAGTGTTATGTTGAGGGATAGGGTTAGGATTGGACCTAGGGTTAGGGTTAGGTTGAGGGCTAGGGTTAGAGAGTCGGTTAGGGTTAGGATTGGACCTCTGGTTAGGGTTATGTTGAGGGCTACTGTTAGAGAGACGTTTAGGGTTAGGATTGGACCTAGGGTTAGGGTTATGTTGAGGGCTATTGTTAGAGAGACGGTTAGGGTTAGGATTGGACCTAGGGTTAGGGTTATGTTGAGGGCTAGGCTTACAGAGACGGTTAGGGCTAGGATTGGACCTAGCGTTAGGGTTATGTTGAGGGCTAGGGTTAGAGAGACGGTAAGGGGGAGGATTGGACCTAGGGTTAGGGTTATGTTGAGGGTTAGGGTTAGGATTGGACCTAGGGTTACGGTTATGTTGAGGGCTAGGGTTAGAGAGTCGGTTAGTTTTAGGATTGGACCTAGGGTTAGGGTTATGTTGAGGGCTAGGTTCAGGGAGACGGTTAGGGTTAGGATTGAACCTAGGGTTAGGGTTAGGTTGAGGGCTAAGGTTAGAGAGACGGTTAGGGTGAGGATTGGACATAGGGTTAGGGTTATGTAGAGGGCTAGGGTTAGAGAGACGGTTAGGGTTAGGATTGGACCTAGGGTTAGGGTTATGTTGAGGGCTAGGGTTAGAGAGAGGGATAGGGTTAGGATTGGACCTAGGGTTAGGGTTATGTTGAGGGCTAGGGTTAGAGAGACGGTTAGGGTTAGGATTGGACCTAGGGTTAGGGTTATGTTGAGGGCTAGGTTTAGAGAGACGGTTAGGGTTAGGATTGGACCAAGGGTTAGGGTTATGTTGAGGGCTAGGGTTAGAGAGACGGTTAGGGTTAGGATTGGACCTAGGGTTAGGGTTATGTTGAGGGCTAGGGTTAGAGAGAGGGTTAGGGTTAGGATTGGACCAAGGGTTGGGGTTAGGTTGAGGGCTAGGGTTAGAGAGACGGTTAGGGTTAGGATTGGACCTAGGGTTAGGGTTAGGTTGAGGGCTAGGGTTAGAGAGACGGTTATGGTTAGGATTGGACCTAGGTTTAGGGTTAGGTTGAGGGCTAGGTTTAGAGAGATGGTTAGGGTTAGGATTGGACCAAGGGTTGGGGTTAGGTTGAGGGATAGGGTTAGAGAGACGGTTCGGGTTAGGATTGGACCTAGGGTTAGGGTTAGGTTGAGGGCTAGGGTTAGAGAGACGGTTAGGGTTAGGATTGGACCTAGGGTTAGGGTTAGGTTGAGGGCTAGGGTTAGAGAGACGGTTAGGGTTAGGATTGGACCTAGGGTTAGGGTTATGTTGAGGGCTAGGGTTAGAGAGACGGTTAGGGTTAGGATTGGACCTTGGGTTAGGGTTATGTTGAGGGCTAGGCTTAGAGAGACGGTTAGGGTTAGGATTGGACCTAGGGTTCGGGTTATGTTGAGGGCTAGGGTTAGAGAGACGGTTAGTGCTAGGATTGGACCTAGCGTTAGGGTTATGTTGAGGGCTAGGGTTAGAGAGACGGTAAGGGGGAGGATTGGACCTAGGGTTAGTGTTATGTTGAGGGATAGGGTTAGGATTGGACCTAGGGTTAGGGTTAGGTTGAGGGCTAGGGTTAGAGAGTCGGTTAGGGTTAGGATTGGACCTCTGGTTAGGGTTATGTTGAGGGCTACTGTTAGAGAGACGTTTAGGGTTAGGATTGGACCTAGGGTTAGGGTTATGTTGAGGGCTATTGTTAGAGAGACGGTTAGGGTTAGGATTGGACCTAGGGTTAGGGTTATGTTGAGGGCTAGGGTCAGAGAGACCGTTAGGGTTAGGATTAGACCTACGGTTAGGAGTATGTTGAGGGCTAGAGTTAGAGAGACGGTTAGGGTTAGGATTGGACCTAGGGTTAGGGTTATGTTGAGGCCTAGGGTTAGAGAGACGGTTAGGGTTAGGATTGGACGTAGCGTTAGGTTTATATTGAGGGCTAGGGTTAGAGAGACGGTTAGGGTTAGGATTGGACGTCGGATAAGGTTTAGGTTGAGGGCTAGGGTTAGAGAGACGGTTAGGGTTCGGATTGGACCTAGGGTTAGGGTTAGGTTGAGGGCTAGGGTTAGAGAGACGGTTCGGGTTAGGATAGCACCTAGGGTTAGGGTTAGGTTGAGGGCTAGGGTTAGACAGACGGTTAGGGTTAGGATTGGACCTAGGGTTAGGGTTAGGTTGAGGGGTCGGTTTAGAGACACGGTTAGGGTTAGGATTGGACCTAGGGTTAGGGTTATGTTGAGGGGTAGGGTTAGAGAGACGGTTAGGGTTAGGATTGGACCTAGGGTTAGTGTTATGTTGAGAGCTAGGGTTAGAGAGATGGTTATGGTTAGGATTGGACCTAGGGTTAGGGTTATGTTGAGGGCTAGGGTTAGAGAGACGGTTATGGCTAGGATTGGACCTAGCGTTAGGGTTATGTTGAGGGCTAGGTTTAGAGAGACGGTTAGGGTTAGGATTGGACCTAGGGTTAGGGTTAGGTTGAGGGCTAGGGTTAGAGAGAAGGTTAGGGTTAGGATTGGACCTAGGGTTAGGGTTAGGTTGAGGGGTCGGTTTAGAGAGACGGTTAGGGTTAGGATTGGACCTAGGGTTAGGGTTATGTTGAGGGCTAGGGTTAGAGAGAGGGTTAGGGTTAGGATTGGACCAAGGGTTGGGGTTAGGTTGAGGGCTAGGGTTAGAGAGACGGTTAGGGTTAGGATTGGACCTAGGGTTAGGGTTAGGTTGAGGGCTAGGGTTAGAGAGACGGTTATGGTTAGGATTGGACCTAGGTTTAGGGTTAGGTTGAGGGCTAGGTTTAGAGAGATGGTTAGGGTTAGGATTGGACCAAGGGTTGGGGTTAGGTTGAGGGATAGGGTTAGAGAGACGGTTCGGGTTAGGATTGGACCTAGGGTTAGGGTTAGGTTGAGGGCTAGGGTTAGAGAGACGGTTAGGGTTAGGATTGGACCTAGGGTTAGGGTTAGGTTGAGGGCTAGGGTTAGAGAGACGGTTAGGGTTAGGATTGGACCTAGGGTTAGGGTTATGTTGAGGGCTAGGGTTAGAGAAGCGGTTAGGGTTAGGATTGGACCTAGGGTTAGGGTTATGTTGAAGGCTAGGCTTAGAGAGACGGTTAGGGTTAGGATTGGACCTAGGGTTAGGGTTATGTTGAGGACTAGGGTTAGAGAGACGGTTAGTGCTAGGATTGGACCTAGGGTTAGGGTTATGTTGAGGGATAGGGTTAGAGAGACGGTAAGGGGGAGTATTGGACCTAGGGTTAGGGTTATGTTGAGGGATAGGGTTAGGATTGGACCTAGGGTTAGGGTTATGTTTATGGCTAGGGTTAGAGAGTCGGTTAGGGTTAGGATTGGACCTCTGGTTAGGGTTATGTTGAGGGCTACTGTTAGAGAGACGTTTAGGGTTAGGATTGGACCTAGGGTAGGGTTATGTTGAGGGCTAGGGTTAGAGAGACGGTTAGGGTTAGGATTGGACCTAGGGTTAGGGTTATGTTGAGGGCTAGGGTCAGAGAGACCGTTAGGGTTAGGATTAGACCTACGGTTAGGAGTATGTTGAGGGCTAGGGTTAGAGAGACGGTTAGGGTTAGGATTGGACCTAGGGTTAGGGTTATGTTGAGGCCTAGGGTTAGAGCGAAGGTTAGGGTTAGGATTGGACCTAGGGTTAGGGTTATGTTGAGGGCTAGAGTTAGAGAGACGGTTAGGGTTAGGATTGGACCTAGGGTTAGGGTTATGTTGAGGGCTAGGGTTAGAGAGACGGTTAGGGTTAGGATTGGACGTCGGATAAGGTTTAGGTTGAGGGCTAGGGTTAGAGAGACGGTTAGGGTTCGGATTGGACCTAGGGTTAGGGTTAGGTTGAGGGCTAGGGTTAGAGAGACGGTTCGGGTTAGGATAGCACCTAGGGTTAGGGTTAGGTTGAGGGCTAGGGTTAGAGAGACGGTTCGGGTTAGGATTGGACCTAGGGTTAGGGTTAGGTTGAGGGCTAGGGTTAGAGAGACGGTTAGGGTTAGGATTGGACCTAGGGTTAGGGTTAGGTTGAGGGCTAGGGTTAGAGAGACGGTTAGGGTTAGGATTGGACCTAGGGTTAGGGTTATGTTGAGGGCTAGGGTTAGAGAGACGGTTAGGGTTAGGATTGGACCTTGGGTTAGGGTTATGTTGAGGGCTAGGCTTAGAGAGACGGTTAGGGTTAGGATTGGACCTAGGGTTCGGGTTATGTTGAGGGCTAGGGTTAGAGAGACGGTTAGTGCTAGGATTGGACCTAGGGTTAGGGTTATGTTGAGGGCTAGGGTTAGAGAGACGGTAAGGGGGAGGATTGGACCTAGGGTTAGTGTTATGTTGAGGGATAGGGTTAGGATTGGACCTAGGGTTAGGGTTAGGTTGAGGGCTAGGGTTAGAGAGTCGGTTAGGGTTAGGATTGGACCTCTGGTTAGGGTTATGTTGAGGGCTACTGTTAGAGAGACGTTTAGGGTTAGGATTGGACCTAGGGTTAGGGTTATGTTGAGGGCTATTGTTAGAGAGACGGTTAGGGTTAGGATTGGACCTAGGGTTAGGCTTATGTTGAGGGCTAGGCTTACAGAGACGGTTAGGGCTAGGATTGGACCTAGCGTTAGGGTTATGTTGAGGGCTAGGGTTAGAGAGACGGTAAGGGGGAGGATTGGACCTAGGGTTAGGGTTATGTTGAGGGTTAGGGTTAGGATTGGACCTAGGGTTACGGTTATGTTGAGGGCTAGGGTTAGAGAGTCGGTTAGTTTTAGGATTGGACCTAGGGTTAGGGTTATGTTGAGGGCTAGGTTCAGAGAGACGGTTAGGGTTAGGATTGAACCTAGGGTTAGGGTTAGGTTGAGGGCTAAGGTTAGAGAGACGGTTAGGGTGAGGATTGGACATAGGGTTAGGGTTATGTAGAGGGCTAGGGTTAGAGAGACGGTTAGGGTTAGGATTGGACCTAGGGTTAGGGTTATGTTGAGGGCTAGGGTTAGAGAGACGGTTAGGGTTAGGATTGGACCTAGGGTTAGGGTTATGTTGAGGGCTAGGTTTAGAGAGACGGTTAGGGTTAGGATTGGACCAAGGGTTAGGGTTATGTTGAGGGCTAGTGTTAGAGAGACGGTTAGGGTTAGGATTGGACCTAGGGTTAGGGTTATGTTGAGGGCTAGGGTTAGAGAGAGGGTTAGGGTTAGGATTGGACCAAGGGTTGGGGTTAGGTTGAGGGCTAGGGTTAGAGAGACGGTTAGGGTTAGGATTGGACCTAGGGTTAGGGTTAGGTTGATGGCTAGGGTTAGAGAGACGGTTATGGTTAGGATTGGACCTAGGATTAGGGTTAGGTTGAGGGCTAGGTTTAGAGAGATGGTTAGGGTTAGGATTGGACCAAGGGTTGGGGTTAGGTTGAGGGATAGGGTTAGAGAGACGGTTCGGGTTAGGATTGGACCTAGGGTTAGGGTTAGGTTGAGGGCTAGGGTTAGAGAGACGGTTAGGGTTAGGATTGGACCTAGGGTTAGGGTTAGGTTGATGGCTAGGGTTAGAGAGACGGTTAGGGTTAGGATTGGACCTAGGGTTAGGGTTATGTTGAGGGCTAGGCTTAGAGAGACGGTTAGGGTTAGGATTGGACCTAGGGTTCGGGTTATGTTGAGGGCTAGGGTTAGAGAGACGGTTAGTGCTAGGATTGGACCTAGCGTTAGGGTTATGTTGAGGGCTAGGGTTAGAGAGACGGTAAGGGGGAGGATTGGACCTAGGGTTAGTGTTATGTTGAGGGATAGGGTTAGGATTGGACCTAGGGTTAGGGTTAGGTTGAGGGCTAGGGTTAGAGAGTCGGTTAGGGTTAGGATTGGACCTCTGGTTAGGGTTATGTTGAGGGCTACTGTTAGAGAGACGTTTAGGGTTAGGATTGGACCTAGGGTTAGGGTTATGTTGAGGGCTATTGTTAGAGAGACGGTTAGGGTTAGGATTGGACCTAGGGTTAGGGTTATGTTGAGGGCTAGGGTCAGAGAGACCGTTAGGGTTAGGATTAGACCTACGGTTAGGAGTATGTTGAGGGCTAGAGTTAGAGAGACGGTTAGGGTTAGGATTGGACCTAGGGTTAGGGTTATGTTGAGGCCTAGGGTTAGAGAGACGGTTAGGGTTAGGATTGGACGTAGCGTTAGGTTTATATTGAGGGCTAGGGTTAGAGAGACGGTTAGGGTTAGGATTGGACGTCGGATAAGGTTTAGGTTGAGGGCTAGGGTTAGAGAGACGGTTAGGGTTCGGATTGGACCTAGGGTTAGGGTTAGGTTGAGGGCTAGGGTTAGAGAGACGGTTCGGGTTAGGATAGCACCTAGGGTTAGGGTTAGGTTGAGGGCTAGGGTTAGACAGACGGTTAGGGTTAGGATTGGACCTAGGGTTAGGGTTAGGTTGAGGGGTCGGTTTAGAGACACGGTTAGGGTTAGGATTGGACCTAGGGTTAGGGTTATGTTGAGGGGTAGGGTTAGAGAGACGGTTAGGGTTAGGATTGGACCTAGGGTTAGTGTTATGTTGAGAGCTAGGGTTAGAGAGATGGTTATGGTTAGGATTGGACCTAGGGTTAGGGTTATGTTGAGGGCTAGGGTTAGAGAGACGGTTACGGCTAGGATTGGACCTAGCGTTAGGGTTATGTTGAGGGCTAGGTTTAGAGAGACGGTTAGGGTTAGGATTGGACCTAGGGTTAGGGTTAGGTTGAGGGCTAGGGTTAGAGAGAAGGTTAGGGTTAGGATTGGACCTAGGGTTAGGGTTAGGTTGAGGGGTCGGTTTAGAGAGACGGTTAGGGTTAGGATTGGACCTAGGGTTAGGGTTATGTTGAGGGCTAGGGTTAGAGAGAGGGTTAGGGTTAGGATTGGACCAAGGGTTGGGGTTAGGTTGAGGGCTAGGGTTAGAGAGACGGTTAGGGTTAGGATTGGACCTAGGGTTAGGGTTAGGTTGAGGGCTAGGGTTAGAGAGACGGTTATGGTTAGGATTGGACCTAGGTTTAGGGTTAGGTTGAGGGCTAGGTTTAGAGAGATGGTTAGGGTTAGGATTGGACCAAGGGTTGGGGTTAGGTTGAGGGATAGGGTTAGAGAGACGGTTCGGGTTAGGATTGGACCTAGGGTTAGGGTTAGGTTGAGGGCTAGGGTTAGAGAGACGGTTAGGGTTAGGATTGGACCTAGGGTTAGGGTTATGTTGAGGCCTAGGGTTAGAGAGACGGTTAGGGTTAGGATTGGACGTAGCGTTAGGTTTATATTGAGGGCTAGGGTTAGAGAGACGGTTAGGGTTAGGATTGGACGTCGGATAAGGTTTAGGTTGAGGGCTAGGGTTAGAGAGACGGTTAGGGTTCGGATTGGACGTCGGATAAGGTTTAGGTTGAGGGCTAGGGTTAGAGAGACGCTTAGGGTTCGGATTGGACCTAGGGTTAGGGTTAGGTTGAGGGCTAGGGTTAGAGAGACGGTTCGGTTTAGGATTGGACCTAGGGTTAGGGTTAGGTTGAGGGCTAGGGTTAGAGAGACGGTTAGGGTTAGGATTGGACCTAGGGTTAGGGTTATGTTGAGGGCTAGGGTTAGAGAGAGGGTTAGGGTTAGGATTGGACCAAGGGTTGGGGTTAGGTTGAGGGCTAGGGTTAGAGAGACGGTTAGGGTTAGGATTGGACCTAGGGTTGGGGTTAGGTTGAGGGCTAGGGTTAGAGGGACGGTTAGGGTTAGGATTGGACCTAGGGTTAGGGTTATGTTGAGTGATAGGGTTAGAGAGACGGTATGGGGGTGGATTGGACCTAGGGTTAGGGTTTTGTTGAGGGCTAGGGTTAGGATTGGACCTAGGGTTAGGGTTATGTTTAGGGCTGGGGTTAGAGAGTCGGTTAGGGTTAGGATTGGACCTAGGGTTAGGGTTATGTTGAGGGCTACTGTTAGAGAGACGTTTAGGGTTAGGATTGGACCTAGGGTTAGGGTTATGTTGAGGGCTAGGGTTAGAGAGACGATTAGGGTTAGGATTGGACCTAGGGTTAGGGGTATGTTGAGGGCTAGGGTTAGAGAGACGGTTAGGGTTAGGATTGGACCTAGGGTTAGGGTTATGTTGAGGCCTAGGGTTAGAGAGACGGTTAGGGTTAGGATTGGACCTAGGGTTAGGGTTATTTTGAGGGCTAGAGTTAGAGAGACGGTTAGGGTTAGGATTGGACGTAGGGTTAGGGTTATGTTGAGGGCTAGGTTTAGAGAGACGGTTAGGGTTAGGATTGGACCTAGAGTTAGGGTTATGTTGAAGGCTAGGGTTACAGAGACGGTCAGGGTTAGGATTGGCCCTAGGGTTAGGGTTATGTTGAGGGCTAGGGTTCAAGAGACGGTTATGCTTAGGATTGGACCTAGGTTTAGGGTTATGTTGAGGGCTAGGGTTAGGATTGGACCTAGGGTTAGGGTTATGTTTAGGGCTAGGGTTAGAGAGTCGGTTAGGGTTAGGATTGGACCTGGGGTTAGTGTTACGTTGAGGGCTAAGGTTAGAGAGACGGTTAGGATGAGGATTGGACATAGGATTAAGGTTAAGTTTGAGGGCTAGGGTTAGAGAGACGGTTAGGGTTAGGATTGGACGTCGGATAAGGTTTAGGTTGAGGGCTAGGGTTAGAGAGACGGTTAGGGTTCGGAGTGGACCTAGGGTTAGGGTTACGTTGAGGGCTAGGGTTAGAGAGACGGTTCGGGTTAGGATTGGACCTAGGGTTAGGGTTATGTTGAGGGCTAGGGTTAGAGAGACGGTTAGGCTTAGGATTGGACCTAGGGTTAGGGTTATGGGGAGGGCTAGGGTTAGAGAGACGGTTAGGGTTAGGATTGGACCAAGGGTTAGGGTTATGATGAGGGCTAGGGTTAGAGAGACGGTTAGGGTTAGGATTGGACCTAGGGTTAGGGTTATGTTGAGGGCTAGGGTTAGAGAGAGGGTTAGGGTTAGGATTGGACCAAGGGTTGGGGTTAGGTTGAGGGCTAGGGTTAGAGAGACGGTTAGGGTTAGGATTGGACCTAGGGTTAGGGTTATGTTGAGGGCTAGGGTTAGAGAGACGGTAAGGGGAAGGATTGGACCTAGGGTTAGGGTTATGTTGAGGGTTAGGGTTAGGATTGGACCTAGGGTTAGGGTTATGTTGAGGGCTACGGTTAGAGAGTCGGTTAGATTTAGGATTGGACCTAGGGTTAGTGTTACGTTGAGGGCTAGGTTCAGAGAGACGGTTAGGGTTAGGATTGAACCTAGGTTTAGGGTTAGGTTGAGTGGTAAGGTTAGAGAGACGGTTAGGGTGAGGATTGGACTTAGGGTTAGGGTTATGTAGAGGGCTAGGGTTAGAGAGACGGTTAGGGTTAGGATTGGACCTAGGGTTAGGGTTATGTTGAGGGCTAGGGTTAGAGAGACGGTTAGGGTTAGGATTGGACCTAGGGTTGGGGTTATGTTGAGGGCTAGGGTTAGAGAGACGGTTAGGGTTAGGATTGGACCTAGGGTTAGGGTTATGTTCAGGGCTAGGCTTAGAGAGACGGTTAGGGTTAGGATTGGACCTAGGGTTAGGGTTATGTTGAGGGCTAGGGTTAGAGAGACGGTTATTGCTAGGATTGGACCTAGGGTTAGGGTTAGGATGAGGGCTAAGGTTAGATAGACGGTTAGGATGAGGATTGGACATAGGGTTAGGGTTATGTTGAGGGCTAGGGTTAGAGAGACGGTTAGGGTTAGGATTGGACGTCGGATAAGGTTTAGGTTGAGGGCTAGGGTTAGAGAGACGCTTAGGGTTCGGATTGGACCTAGGGTTAGGGTTAGGTTGAGGGCTAGGGTTAGAGAGACGGTTCGGTTTAGGATTGGACCTAGGGTTAGGGTTAGGTTGAGGGCTAGGGTTAGAGAGACGGTTAGGGTTAGGATTGGACCTAGGGTTAGGGTTATGTTGAGGGCTAGGGTTAGAGAGAGGGTTAGGGTTAGGATTGGACCAAGGGTTGGGGTTAGGTTGAGGGCTAGGGTTAGAGAGACGGTTAGGGTTAGGATTGGACCTAGGGTTGGGGTTAGGTTGAGGGCTAGGGTTAGAGGGACGGTTAGGGTTAGGATTGGACCTAGGGTTAGGGTTATGTTGAGTGATAGGGTTAGAGAGACGGTATGGGGGAGGATTGGACCTAGGGTTAGGGTTTTGTTGAGGGCTAGGGTTAGGATTGGACCTAGGGTTAGGGTTATGTTTAGGGCTGGGGTTAGAGAGTCGGTTAGGGTTAGGATTGGACCTAGGGTTAGGGTTATGTTGAGGGCTACTGTTAGAGAGACGTTTAGGGTTAGGATTGGACCTAGGGTTAGGGTTATGTTGAGGGCTAGGGTTAGAGAGACGATTAGGGTTAGGATTGGACCTAGGGTTAGGGGTATGTTGAGGGCTAGGGTTAGAGAGACGGTTAGGGTTAGGATTGGACCTAGGGTTAGGGTTATGTTGAGGCCTAGGGTTAGAGAGACGGTTAGGGTTAGGATTGGACCTAGGGTTAGGGTTATTTTGAGGGCTAGAGTTAGAGAGACGGTTAGGGTTAGGATTGGACGTAGGGTTAGGGTTATGTTGAGGGCTAGGTTTAGAGAGACGGTTAGGGTTAGGATTGGACCTAGAGTTAGGGTTATGTTGAAGGCTAGGGTTACAGAGACGGTCAGGGTTAGGATTGGCCCTAGGGTTAGGGTTATGTTGAGGGCTAGGGTTCAAGAGACGGTTATGCTTAGGATTGGACCTAGGTTTAGGGTTATGTTGAGGGCTAGGGTTAGGATTGGACCTAGGGTTAGGGTTATGTTTAGGGCTAGGGTTAGAGAGTCGGTTAGGGTTAGGATTGGACCTGGGGTTAGTGTTACGTTGAGGGCTAAGGTTAGAGAGACGGTTAGGATGAGGATTGGACATAGGATTAAGGTTAAGTTTGAGGGCTAGGGTTAGAGAGACGGTTAGGGTTAGGATTGGACGTCGGATAAGGTTTAGGTTGAGGGCTAGGGTTAGAGAGACGGTTAGGGTTCGGAGTGGACCTAGGGTTAGGGTTACGTTGAGGGCTAGGGTTAGAGAGACGGTTCGGGTTAGGATTGGACCTAGGGTTAGGGTTAGGTTGAGGGCTCGGGTTAGAGAGACGGTTAGGGTTAGGATTGGACCTAGGGTTAGGGTTAGGTTGAGGAGTCGTGTTAGAGAGACGGTTAGGGTTAGGATTGGACCTAGGGTTAGGGTTATGTTGAGGGGTAGGGTTAAAGAGACGGTTAGGGTTAGGATTGGACCTAGCGTTAGGGTTATGTTGAGGGCTAGGGTTAGAGAGACGGTAAGGGGAAGGATTGGACCTAGGGTTAGGGTTATGTTGAGGGTTAGGGTTAGGATTGGACCTAGGGTTAGGGTTATGTTGAGGGCTACGGTTAGAGAGTCGGTTAGATTTAGGATTGGACCTAGGGTTAGTGTTACGTTGAGGGCTAGGTTCAGAGAGACGGTTAGGGTTAGGATTGAACCTAGGTTTAGGGTTAGGTTGAGTGGTAAGGTTAGAGAGACGGTTAGGGTGAGGATTGGACTTAGGGTTAGGGTTATGTAGAGGGCTAGGGTTAGAGAGACGGTTAGGGTTAGGATTGGACCTAGGGTTAGGGTTATGTTGAGGGCTAGGGTTAGAGAGACGGTTAGGGTTAGGATTGGACCTAGGGTTGGGGTTATGTTGAGGGCTAGGGTTAGAGAGACGGTTAGGGTTAGGATTGGACCTAGGGTTAGGGTTATGTTCAGGGCTAGGCTTAGAGAGACGGTTAGGGTTAGGATTGGACCTAGGGTTAGGGTTATGTTGAGGGCTAGGGTTAGAGAGACGGTTATTGCTAGGATTGGACCTAGGGTTAGGGTTAGGATGAGGGCTAAGGTTAGATAGACGGTTAGGATGAGGATTGGACATAGGGTTAGGGTTATGTTGAGGGCTAGGGTTAGAGAGACGGTTAGGGTTAGGATTGGACGTCGGATAAGGTTTAGGTTGAGGGCTAGGGTTAGAGAGACGCTTAGGGTTCGGATTGGACCTAGGGTTAGGGTTAGGTTGAGGGCTAGGGTTAGAGAGACGGTTCGGTTTAGGATTGGACCTAGGGTTAGGGTTAGGTTGAGGGCTAGGGTTAGAGAGACGGTTAGGGTTAGGATTGGACCTAGGGTTAGGGTTATGTTGAGGGCTAGGGTTAGAGAGAGGGTTAGGGTTAGGATTGGACCAAGGGTTGGGGTTAGGTTGAGGGCTAGGGTTAGAGAGACGGTTAGGGTTAGGATTGGACCTAGGGTTGGGGTTAGGTTGAGGGCTAGGGTTAGAGGGACGGTTAGGGTTAGGATTGGACCTAGGGTTAGGGTTATGTTGAGTGATAGGGTTAGAGAGACGGTATGGGGGAGGATTGGACCTAGGGTTAGGGTTTTGTTGAGGGCTAGGGTTAGGATTGGACCTAGGGTTAGGGTTATGTTTAGGGCTGGGGTTAGAGAGTCGGTTAGGGTTAGGATTGGACCTAGGGTTAGGGTTATGTTGAGGGCTACTGTTAGAGAGACGTTTAGGGTTAGGATTGGACCTAGGGTTAGGGTTATGTTGAGGGCTAGGGTTAGAGAGACGATTAGGGTTAGGATTGGACCTAGGGTTAGGGGTATGTTGAGGGCTAGGGTTAGAGAGACGGTTAGGGTTAGGATTGGACCTAGGGTTAGGGTTATGTTGAGGCCTAGGGTTAGAGAGACGGTTAGGGTTAGGATTGGACCTAGGGTTAGGGTTATTTTGAGGGCTAGAGTTAGAGAGACGGTTAGGGTTAGGATTGGACGTAGGGTTAGGGTTATGTTGAGGGCTAGGTTTAGAGAGACGGTTAGGGTTAGGATTGGACCTAGAGTTAGGGTTATGTTGAAGGCTAGGGTTACAGAGACGGTCAGGGTTAGGATTGGCCCTAGGGTTAGGGTTATGTTGAGGGCTAGGGTTCAAGAGACGGTTATGCTTAGGATTGGACCTAGGTTTAGGGTTATGTTGAGGGCTAGGGTTAGGATTGGACCTAGGGTTAGGGTTATGTTTAGGGCTAGGGTTAGAGAGTCGGTTAGGGTTAGGATTGGACCTGGGGTTAGTGTTACGTTGAGGGCTAAGGTTAGAGAGACGGTTAGGATGAGGATTGGACATAGGATTAAGGTTAAGTTTGAGGGCTAGGGTTAGAGAGACGGTTAGGGTTAGGATTGGACGTCGGATAAGGTTTAGGTTGAGGGCTAGGGTTAGAGAGACGGTTAGGGTTCGGAGTGGACCTAGGGTTAGGGTTACGTTGAGGGCTAGGGTTAGAGAGACGGTTCGGGTTAGGATTGGACCTAGGGTTAGGGTTAGGTTGAGGGCTCGGGTTAGAGAGACGGTTAGGGTTAGGATTGGACCTAGGGTTAGGGTTAGGTTGAGGAGTCGTGTTAGAGAGACGGTTAGGGTTAGGATTGGACCTAGGGTTAGGGTTATGTTGAGGGGTAGGGTTAAAGAGACGGTTAGGGTTAGGATTGGACCTAGCGTTAGGGTTATGTTGAGGGCTAGGGTTAGAGAGACGGTAAGGGGAAGGATTGGACCTAGGGTTAGGGTTATGTTGAGGGTTAGGGTTAGGATTGGACCTAGGGTTAGGGTTATGTTGAGGGCTACGGTTAGAGAGTCGGTTAGATTTAGGATTGGACCTAGGGTTAGTGTTACGTTGAGGGCTAGGTTCAGAGAGACGGTTAGGGTTAGGATTGAACCTAGGTTTAGGGTTAGGTTGAGTGGTAAGGTTAGAGAGACTGTTAGGGTGAGGATTGGACTTAGGGTTAGGGTTATGTAGAGGGCTAGGGTTAGAGAGACGGTTAGGGTTAGGATTGGACCTAGGGTTAGGGTTATGTTGAGGGCTAGGGTTAGAGAGACGGTTATTGCTAAGATTGGACCTAGGGTTAGGGTTAGGATGAGGGCTAGGGTTAGAGAGACGGTTAGGGTTAGGATTGGACCTAGGGTTAGGGTTATGTTGAGGGCTAGGGTTAGAGAGAGGGTTAGGGTTAGGATTGGACCAAGGGTTGGGGTTAGGTTGAGGGCTAGGGTTAGAGAGACGGTTAGGGTTAGGATTGGACCTAGGGTTAGGGTTATGTTGAGGGCTAGGGTTAGAGAGACGGTAAGGGGAAGGATTGGACCTAGGGTTAGGGTTATGTTGAGGGTTAGGGTTAGGATTGGACCTAGGGTTAGGGTTATGTTGAGGGCTACGGTTAGAGAGTCGGTTAGATTTAGGATTGGACCTAGGGTTAGTGTTACGTTGAGGGCTAGGTTCAGAGAGACGGTTAGGGTTAGGATTGAACCTAGGTTTAGGGTTAGGTTGAGTGGCAAGGTTAGAGAGACGGTTAGGGTGAGGATTGGACTTAGGGTTAGGGTTATGTAGAGGGCTAGGGTTAGAGAGACGGTTAGGGTTAGGATTGGACCTAGGGTTAGGGTTATGTTGAGGGCTAGGGTTAGAGAGACGGTTAGGGTTAGGATTGGACCTAGGGTTGGGGTTATGTTGAGGGCTAGGGTTAGAGAGACGGTTAGGGTTAGGATTGGACCTAGGGTTAGGGTTGTGTTCAGGGCTAGGCTTAGAGAGACGGTTAGGGTTAGGATTGGACCTAGGGTTAGGGTTATGTTGAGGGCTAGGGTTAGAGAGACGGTTATTGCTAGGATTGGACCTAGGGTTAGGGTTAGGATGAGGGCTAAGGTTAGATAGACGGTTAGGATGAGGATTGGACATAGGGTTAGGGTTATGTTGAGGGCTAGGGTTAGAGAGACGGTTAGGGTTAGGATTGGACGTCGGATAAGGTTTAGGTTGAGGGCTAGGGTTAGAGAGACGCTTAGGGTTCGGATTGGACCTAGGGTTAGGGTTAGGTTGAGGGCTAGGGTTAGAGAGACGGTTCGGTTTAGGATTGGACCTAGGGTTAGGGTTAGGTTGAGGGCTAGGGTTAGAGAGACGGTTAGGGTTAGGATTGGACCTAGGGTTAGGGTTATGTTGAGGGCTAGGGTTAGAGAGAGGGTTAGGGTTAGGATTGGACCAAGGGTTGGGGTTAGGTTGAGGGCTAGGGTTAGAGAGACGGTTAGGGTTAGGATTGGACCTAGGGTTAGGGTTAGGTTGAGGGCTAGGGTAAGAGAGAGGGTTAGGGTTAGGATTGGACCAAGGGTTGGGTTTAGGTTGAGGGCTAGGGTTAGAGGGACGGTTAGGGTTAGGATTGGACCTAGGGTTAGGATTATGTTGAGTGATAGGGTTAGAGAGACGGTATGGGGGAGGATTGGACCTAGGGTTAGGGTTTTGTTGAGGGCTAGGGTTAGGATTGGACCTAGGGTTAGGGTTATGTTTAGGGCTGGGGTTAGAGAGTCGGTTAGGGTTAGGATTGGACCTAGGGTTAGGGTTATGTTGAGGGCTACTGTTAGAGAGACGTTTAGGGTTAGGATTGGACCTAGGGTTAGGGTTATGTTGAGGGCTAGGGTTAGAGAGACGATTAGGGTTAGGATTGGACCTAGGGTTAGGGTTATGTTGAGGGCTAGGGTTAGAGAGACGATTAGGGTTAGGATTGGACCTAGGGTTAGGGTTATGTTGAGGGCCAGGGACAGAGAGACCGTTAGGGTTAGGATTAGACCTACGGTTAGGGGTATGTTGAGGGCTAGGGTTAGAGAGACGGTTAGGGTTAGGATTGGACCTAGGGTTAGGGTTATGTTGAGGCCTAGGGTTAGAGAGACGGTTAGGGTTAGGATTGGACCTAGGGTTAGGGTTATTTTGAGGGCTAGAGTTAGAGAGACGGTTAGGGTTAGGATTGGACGTAGGGTTAGGGTTATGTTGAGGGCTAGGTTTAGAGAGACGGTTAGGGTTAGGATTGGACCTAGAGTTAGGGTTATGTTGAAGGCTAGGGTTACAGAGACGGTCAGGGTTAGGATTGGCCCTAGGGTTAGGGTTATGTTGAGGGCTAGGGTTCAAGAGACGGTTATGCTTAGGATTGGACCTAGGTTTAGGGTTATGTTGAGGGCTAAGTTTAGAGAGATGGTTAGGGTTAGGATTGGACCTAGGGTTATGGTTAGGTTGAGGGGTCGGTTTAGAGAGACGGTTAGGGTTAGGATTGGACCTAGGGTTAGGGTTATATTGAGGGGTAGGGTTAGAGAGACGGTTATGGTTAGGATTGGACCTAGGGTTAGGGTTATGTTGAGGGCTAGGGTTAGAGAGACGGTTAGGGTTAGGATTGGACCTAGGGTTAGGGTTATGTTGAGGGCTATTTTTAGAGAGACGGTAAGGGGGAGGATTGGACCTAGGGTTAGGGTTATATTGAGGGGTAGGGTTAGAGAGACGGTTATGGTTAGGATTGGACCTAGGGTTAGGGTTATGTTGAGGGATAGGGTTAGAGAGACGGTAAGGGGGAGGTTTGGACCTAGGGTTAGGGTTATGTTGAGGGCTAGGGTTAGGATTGGACCTAGGGTTAGGGTTATGTTTAGGGCTAGGGTTGGAGAGTCGGTTAGGGTTAGGATTGGACCTAGCGTTAGGGTTATGTTGAGGGCTACTGTTAGAGAGACGTTTAGGGTTAGGATTGGACCTAGGGTTAGGGTTATGTTGAGGGCTAGGGTTAGAGAGACAGTTAGGGTTAGGATTGGACCTAGGGTTAGGGTTATGTTGAAGGCTAGGGTTAGAGAGACGGTCAGGGTTAGGATTGGCCCTAGGGTTAGGGTTATGTTGATGGCTAGGGTTCGAGAGACGGTTAGGGTTAGGATTGGACCTAGGGTTAGGGTTATGTTGAGGGCTAGGGTTCGAGAGACGGTTAGGGATAGGATTGGACCTAGGGTTAGGGTTATGTTGAGGGCTAGGGTTAGAGAGACGGTTAGGGTTAGGATTGGACCTAGTGTTAGGGTTATGTTGAGGGCTAGGGTAGAGAGACGGTCAGGGTTAGGATTGGCCCTAGGGTTAGGGTTATGTTGAGGGCTAGGGTTCGAGACAGGCTTAGGGTTAGGATTGGACCTAGGGTTAGGGTTAGGTTGAGGGCTAGGGTTAGAGAGATGGTTAGGGTTAGGATTGGACCTAGGGTTAGGGTTATGTTGAGGGCTAGGGTTAGAGAGACGGTTAGGGTTAAGATTGGACCTAGGGTTAGGGTTAGGTTGAGGGCTAGGATTGGAGAGACGGTTAGGGTTAGGATTGGACCTAGGGTTAGGGTTATGTTGAGGGCTAGGGTTAGAGAGATGGTTAGGGTTAGGATTGGACCAAGGGTTGGGGTTAGGTTGAGGGCTAGGGTTAGAGAGACTGTTAGTGTTAGCATTGGACCTAGGGTTAGGGTTAGGTTGATGGCTAGGGTTAGAGAGACGGTTAGGGTAAGGATTGGACCTAGGCTTAGGGTTAGGTTGAGGGCTAGGGTTAGAGAGACGGTTAGGGTTAGGATTGGACCAAGAGTTAGGGTTATGTTGAGGGCTAGGGTTAGAGAGACGATTAGGGTTTGGATTGGACCTAGGGTTAGGGTTATGTTGAGGGCTAGGCTTAGAGAGACGGTTAGGGTTAGGATTGGACCTAGGGTTAGGGTTATGTTGAGGGCTAGTGTTAGAGAGACGGTTAGTGCTAGGATTGGACCTAGGGTTAGGGTTAGGTTGAGGGCTAAGGTTAGAGAGACGGTTAGGATGAGAATTGGACATAGCGTTAGGGTTATGTTGAGGGCTAGGGTTAGAGAGACGGTTAGGGTTAGGATTGGACGTCAGATAAGGTTTACGTTGAGGGCTACGGTTAGAGAGACGGTTAGGATTAGGATTGGACCTAGGGTTAGGGTTAGGTTGAGGGCTAGGGTTAAAGAGACGGTTCAGGTTAGGATGGACCTAGGGTTAGGGTTAGGTTGAGGGCTAAGATTAGAGAGATGGTTAGGGTTAGGATTGGACCTAGGGTTATGGTTAGGTTGAGGGGTCGGTTTAGAGAGACGGTTAGGGTTAGGATTGGACCTAGGGTTAGGGTTATATTGAGGGGTAGGGTTAGAGAGACGGTTATGGTTAGGATTGGACCTAGGGTTAGGGTTATGTTGAGGGCTAGGGTTAGAGAGACGGTTAGGGTTAGGATTGGACCTAGGGTTAGGGTTATGTTGAGGGCTATTTTTAGAGAGACGGTAAGGGGGAGGATTGGACCTAGGGTGAGGGTTATGTTGAGGGCTAGGGTTAGGATTGGACCTAGGGTTACGGTTATGTTGAGGGCTAGGGTTAGAGAGTCGGTTAGGGTAAGGATTGGACTTAGGGTTAGGGTTATGTTGAGGGCTAGGTTCAGAGAGACGGTTAGGGTTAGGATTGAACCTAGGGTTAGGGTTATGTTGAGGGGTAGGGTTAGAGAGACGGTTAGGGTTAGGATTGGACCTAGGGTTAGGGTTATGTTGAGAGCTAGGGTTAGAGTGACGGTTATGGTTAGGATTGGACCTAGGGTTAGTGTTATGTTGAGGGCTAGGTTTAGAGAGACGGTTAGGGTTAGGATTGGACCTAGGGTTAGGGTTATGTTGAGGGATAGGGTTAGAGAGACGGTAAGGGGGAGGATTGGACCTAGGGTTAGGGTTATGTTGAGGGCTAGGGTTAGGATTGGACCTAGGGTTAGGGTTATGTTTAGGGCTAGGGTTGGAGAGTCGGTTAGGGTTAGGATTGGACCTAGCGTTAGGGTTATGTTGAGGGCTACTGTTAGAGAGACGTTTAGGGTTAGGATTGGACCTAGGGTTAGGGTTATGTTGAGGGCTAGGGTTAGAGAAACGGTTAGGGTTAGGATTGGACCTAGGGTTAGGGTTATGTTGAGGGCTAGGGTTAGAGAGACGGTTAGGGTTAGGATTGGACCTAGGGTTAGCGTTATGTTGAAGGCTAGGGTTAGAGAGAGGGTGAGGGTTAGGATTGGCCCTAGGGTTAGGGTTATGTTGAGGGCTAGGGTTAGAGAGACGGTTAGGGTTAGGATTGGACCCAGGGTTAGGGTTATGTTGAGGGCTAGGGTTAGAGAGACGGTTAGGATAAGGATTGTACCTAGTGTTAGGGTTATGTTGAGAGCTAGGGTTAGAGTGACTGTTATGGTTAGGATTGTACCTAGGGTTAGTGTTATGTTGAGGGCTAGGTTTAGAGAGACGGTTAGGGTTAGGAATGGACCTAGGGTTAGGGTTATGTTGAGGGATAGGGTTAGAGAGACGGTAAGGGGGATGATTGGACCTAGGGTTAGGGTTATGTTGAGGGCTAGGGTTAGGATTGGACCTAGGGTTAGGGTTATGTTTAGGGCTAGGGTTAGAGAGTCGGTTAGGGTTAGGATTGGACCTAGCGTTAGGGTTATGTTGAGGGCTACTGTTAGAGAGACGTTTAGGTTTAGGATTGGACCTAGGGTGAGGGTTATGTTGAGGGCTAGGGTTAGGATTGGACCTAGGGTTACGGTTATGTTGAGGGCTAGGGTTAGAGAGTCGGTTAGGGTAAGGATTGGACTTAGGGTTAGGGTTATGTTGAGGGCTAGGTTCAGAGAGACGGTTAGGGTTAGGATTGAACCTAGGGTTAGGGTTATGTTGAGGGGTAGGGTTAGAGAGACGGTTAGGGTTAGGATTGGACCTAGGGTTAGGGTTATGTTGAGAGCTAGGGTTAGAGTGACGGTTATGGTTAGGATTGGACCTAGGGTTAGTGTTATGTTGAGGGCTAGGTTTAGAGAGACGGTAAGGGTTAGGATTGGACCTAGGGTTAGGGTTATGTTGAGGGATAGGGTTAGAGAGACGGTAAGGGGGAGGATTGGACCTAGGGTTAGGGTTATGTTGAGGGCTAGGGTTAGGATTGGACCTAGGGTTAGGGTTATGTTTAGGGCTAGGGTTGGAGAGTCGGTTAGGGTTAGGATTGGACCTAGCGTTAGGGTTATGTTGAGGGCTACTGTTAGAGAGACGTTTAGGGTTAGGATTGGACCTAGGGTTAGGGTTATGTTGAGGGCTAGGGTTAGAGAGACAGTTAGGGTTAGGATTGGACCTAGGGTTAGGGTTATGTTGAAGGCTAGGGTTAGAGAGACGGTCAGGGTTAGGATTTGCCCTAGGGTTAGGGTTATGTTGAGGGCTAGGGTTCGAGAGACGGTTAGTGTTAGGATTGGACCTAGGGTTAGGGTTATGTTGAGGGCTAGGGTTAGAGAGACGGTTAGGGTTAGGATTGGACCCAGGGTTAGGGTTATGTTGAGGGCTAGGGTTAGAGAGACGGTTAGGGTTAGGATTGGACCTAGGGTTAGGGTTATGTTGAGAGCTAGGGTTAGAGTGACTGTTATGGTTAGGATTGTACCTAGGGTTAGTGTTATGTTGAGGGCTAGGTTTAGAGAGACGGTTAGGGTTAGGATTGGACCTAGGGTTAGGGTTATGTTGAGGGATAGGGTTAGAGAGACGGTAAGGGGGATGATTGGACCTAGGGTTAGGGTTATGTTGAGGGGTAGGGTTAGGATTGGACCTAGCGTTAGGGTTATGTTGAGGGCTACTGTTAGAGAGACGTTTAGGGTTAGGATTGGACCTAGGGTTAGGGTTATGTTGAGGGCTAGGGTTAGAGAGACGGTTAGGGTTAGGATTGGACCTAGGGTTAGGGTTATGTTGAGGGCTTGGGTTAGAGAGACGGTTAGGGTTAGGATTGGACCTAGGGTTAGCGTTATGTTGAAGGCTAGGGTTAGAGAGAGGGTGAGGGTTAGGATTGGCCCTAGGGTTAGGGTTATGTTGAGGGCTAGGGTTAGAGAGACGGTTAGGGTTAGGATTGGACCCAGGGTTAGGGTTATGTTGAGGGCTAGGGTTAGAGAGACGGTTAGGGTTAGGATTGGACCCAGGGTTAGGGTTATGTTGAGGGCTAGGGTTAGAGAGACGGTTAGGGTTAGGATTGGACCCAGGGTTAGGGTTATGTTGAGGGCTAGGGTTAGAGAGACGGTTAGGGTTAGGATTGGACCTAGGGTTAGGGTTATGTTGAGAGCTAGGGTTAGAGTGACTGTTATGGTTAGGATTGGACCTAGGGTTAGTGTTATGTTGAGGGCTAGGTTTAGAGAGACGGTTAGGGTTAGGATTGGACCTAGGGTTAGGGTTATGTTGAGGGATAGGGTTAGAGAGACGGTAAGGGGGATGATTGGACCTAGGGTTAGGGTTATGTTGAGGGCTAGGGTTAGGATTGGACCTAGGGTTAGGGTTATGTTTAGGGCTAGGTTTAGAGAGTCGGTTAGGGTTAGGATTGGACCTAGCGTTAGGGTTATGTTGAGGGCTACTGTTAGAGAGACGTTTAGGGTTAGGATTGGACCTAGGGTTAGGGTTATGTTGAGGGCTAGGGTTAGAGAGACGGTTAGGGTTAGGATTGGACCTAGGGTTAGGGTTATGTTGAAGGCTAGGGTTAGAGAGACGGTCAGGGTTAGGATTGGCCCTAGGGTTAGGGTTATGTTGAGGGCTAGGGTTCGAGAGACGCTTAGGCTTAGGATTGGACCTAGGTTTAGGGTTATGTTGAGGGCTAGGGTTAGAGAGAGGGTGAGGGTTAGTATTGGACTTAGGGTTAGGGTTATGTTGAGGGCTAGGGTTAGAGAGACGGTTAGGGTTAGGATTGGACCTAGGGTTAGGGTTATGTTGAAGGCTAGGGTTAGAGAGACGGTTAGGGTTAGGATTGGACCCAGGGTTAGTGTTATGTTGAGGGCTACGGTTAGAGAGACGGTTAGGGTTAGGATTGGACCTAGGGTTAGGGTTATGTTGAGGGCTAGGGTTAGAGAGAGGGTTAGGGTTAGGATTGGACCAAGGGTTGGGGTTATGTTGAGGGCTAGGGTTAGAGAGACGGTTAGGGTTAGGATTGGACCTAGGGTTAGGGTTAGGTTGAGGGCTAGGGTTAGAGAGACGGTTAGGATGAGGATTGGACATAGGGTTAAGGTTATGTTGAGGGCTAGGGTTAGAGAGACGGTTAGGGTTAGGATTGGACGTCGGATAAGGTTTAGGTTGAGGGCTAGGGTTAGAGAGACGGTTAGGGTTCGGATTGGACCTAGGGTTAGGGTTAGGTTGAGGGCTAGGGTTAGAGAGACGGTTCGGGTTAGGATTGGACCTAGGGTTAGGGTTAGGTTGAGGGCTAGGGTTAGAGAGACGGTTAAGGTTAGGATTGGACCTAGGGTTAGGGTTAGGTTGAGGGGTCGTGTTAGAGAGACGGTTACGGTTAGGATTGGCCCTAGGGTTAGTGTTATGTTGAGGGGTAGGGTTAGAGAGACGGTTAGGGTTAGAATTGGACCTAGCGTTAGGGTTATGTTGAGGGCTAGGGTTAGAGAGACGGTAAGGGGGAGGATTGGACCTAGGGTTAGGGTTATGTTGAGGGTTAGGGTTAGGATTGGACCTAGGGTTAGTGTTATGTTGAGGGCTAGGGTCAGAGAGCCCGTTAGGGTTAGGATTAGACCTACGGTTAGGGGTATGTTGAGGGCTAGGGTTAGAGAGACGGTTAGGGTTAGGATTGGACCTAGGGTTAGGTTTATGTGGAGGCCTAGGGTTAGAGAGACGGTTAGGGTTAGGATTGGACCTAGGTTTAGGGTTATGTTGAGGGCTAGAGTTAGAGAGACGGTTAGGGTTAGGATTGGACGTAGGGTTAGGGTTATGTTGAGGGCTAGGGTTAGGGAGACGGTTAGGGTTAGGATTGGACCTAGGGTTAGGGTTATGTTGAAGGCTAGGGTTAGAGAGACGGTCAGGGTTAGGATTGGCCCTAGGGTTAGCGTTACGTTGAGGGCTAGATTTCGAGAGACGGTTAGGCTTAGGATTGGACCTAGGTTTAGGGTTATGTTGAGGGCTAGGGTTAGAGAGAGGGTGAGGGTTAGGATTGGACCTAGGGTTAGGGTTATGTTGAGGGCTAGGGTTAGAGAGACGGTTAGGTTTAGGATTGGACCTAGGGTTAGGGTTATGTTGAGGGCTACTGTTAGAGAGACGGTTAGGGTTAGGATTGGACCCAGGGTTAGGGTTATGTTGAGGGCTAGGGTTAGAGAGACGGTTAGGGTTAGGATTGGACCTAGGGTTAGGGTTATGTTGAGGGCTAGGGTTAGAGAGAGGGTTAGGGTTAGGATTGGACCAAGGGTGGGGGTTAGGTTGAGGGCTAGGGTTAGAGAGACGGTTAGGGTTAGGATTGGACCTAGGGTTAGGGTTAGGTTGAGGGCTAGGGTTAGAGAGACGGTTAGGGTTAGGATTGGACCTAGGTTTAGGGTTAGGTTGAGGGCTAGAGTTAGAGAGACGGTTAGGGTTAGGATTGGACGTAGGGTTAGGGTTATGTTGAGGGCTAGGGTTAGAGAGACGGTTAGGGTTAGGATTGGACCTAGGGTTAGCGTTATGTTGAAGGCTAGGGTTAGAGAGACGGTCAGGGTTAGGATTGGCCCTAGGGTTAGGGTTATGTTGAGGGCTAGGGTTCGAGAGACGGTTAGGCTTAGGATTGGACCTAGGTTTAGGGTTATGTTGAGGGCTAGGGTTAGAGAGAGGGTGAGGGTTAGGATTGGGCCTAGGGTTAGGGTTATGTTGAGGGCTAGGGTTAGAGAGACGGTTAGGGTTAGGATTGGACCTAGGGTTAGGGTTATGTTGAGGGCTAGGGTTAGAGAGACGGTTAGGGTTAGGATTGGACCTAGGGTTAGGGTTATGTTGAGGGCTAGGGTTAGAGAGACGGTTAGGGTTAGGATTGGACCGAGGGTTAGGGTTATGTTGAGGGCTAGGGTTAGAGAGAAGGTTAGGGTTAGGATTGGACCAAGGGTTGGGGCTAGGTTGAGGGATACGGTTAGAGAGACGGTTAGGGTTAGGATTGGACCTAGGGTTAGGGTTAGGTTGAGGGCTAGGGTTAGAGAGACGGTTAGGGTTAGGATTGGACCTAGGGTTAGGGTTAGGTTGAGGGCTAGGGTTAGAGAGACGGTTAGGGTTAGGATAGGACCAAGGGTTGGGGTTAGGTTGAGGGCTAGGGTTAGAGAGACAGTTAGGGTTAGGATTGGACCTAGGGTTAGGGTTAGGGTTAGGGTTAGGGTTAGACAGACGGTTAGTGCTAGGATTGGACCTAGGGTTAGGGTTAGGTTGAGGGCCAAGGTTAGAGAGACGGTTAGGATGAGAATTGGACATAGCGTTAGGGTTATGTTGAGGGCTAGGGTTAGAGAGACGGTTAGGGTTAGGATTGGACGTCGGATAAGGTTTACGTTGAGGGCTACGGTTAGAGAGACGGTTAGGATTAGGATTGGACCTAGGGTTAGGGTTAGGTTGAGGGCTAGGGTTAAAGAGACGGTTCAGGTTAGGATTGGACCTAGGGTTAGGGTTAGGTTGAGGGCTAAGTTTAGAGAGATGGTTAGGGTTAGGATTGGACCTAGGGTTAGGGTTAGGTTGAGGGGTCGGTTTAGAGAGACGGTTAGGGTTAGGATTGGACCTAGGGTTAGAGTTATATTGAGGGGTAGGGTTAGAGAGACGGTTATGGTTAGGATTGGACCTAGGGTTAGGGTTATGTTGAGGGCTAGGGTTAGAGAGACGGTTAGGGTTAGGATTGGACCTAGGGTTAGGGTTATGTTGAGGGCTATTGTTAGAGAGACGGTAAGGGGGAGGATTGGACCTAGGGTTAGGGTTATGTTGAGGACTAGGGTTAGGATTGGACCTAGGGTTACGGTTATGTTGACTGCTAGGGTTAGAGAGTCGGTTAGGGTAAGGATTGGACTTAGGGTTAGGGTTATGTTGAGGGCTAGGTTCAGAGAGACGGTTAGGGTTAGGATTGAACCTAGGGTTAGGGTTATGTTGAGGGGTAGGGTTAGAGAGACGGTTAGGGTTAGGATTGGACCTAGGGTTAGGGTTATGTTGAGGGCTAGGTTTAGAGAGACGGTTAGGGTTAGGATTGGACCTAGGGTTAGTGTTATGTTGAGGGATAGGTTTAGAGAGACGGTTAGGGTTAGGATTGGACCTAGGGTTAGTGTTATGTTGAGGGATAGGGTTAGAGAGACGGTAAGGGGGAGGATTGGACCTAGGGTTAGGGTTATGTTGAGGGCTAGGGTTAGGATTGGACCTAGGGTTAGGGTTATGTTTAGGGCTAGTGTTAGAGAGTCGGTTAGGGTTAGGATTGGACCTAGCGTTAGGGTTATGTTGAGGGCTACTGTTAGAGAGACGTTTAGGGTTAGGATTGGACCTAGGGTTAAGGTTATGTTGAGGGCTAGGGTTAGAGAGACGGTTAGGGTTAGGATTGGACCTAGGGTTAGGGTTATGTTGAGGGCTAGGGTTAGAGAGACGGTTAGGGTTAGGATTGGACCCAGGGTTAGGGTTATGTTGAGGGCTAGGGTTAGAGAGACGGTTAGGGTTAGGATTGGACCTAGGGTTAGGGTTATGTTGAGAGCTAGGGTTAGAGTGACGGTTATGGTTAGGATTGGACCTAGGGTTAGTGTTATGTTGAGGGCTAGGTTTAGAGAGACGGTTAGGGTTAGGATTGGACCTAGGTTTAGGGTTATGTTGAGGGATAGGGTAAGAGAGACGGTAAGGGGGATGATTGGACCTAGGGTTAGGGTTATGTTGAGGGCTAGGGTTAGGATTGGACCTAGGGTTAGGGTTATGTTTAGGGCTAAGGTTAGAGAGTCGGTTAGGGTTAGGATTGGACCTAGCGTTAGGGTTATGTTGAGGGCTACTGTTAGAGAGACGTTTAGGGTTAGGATTGGACCTAGGGTTAGCGTTATGTTGAGGGCTAGGGTTAGAGAGACGGTTAGGGTTAGGATTGGACCTAGGGTTAGGGTTATGTTGAGGGCTAGGGTTAGAGAGACGGTTAGGGTTAGGATTGGACCTAGGGTTAGGGTTATGTTGAAGGCTAGGGTTAGAGAGACGGTCAGGGTTAGGATTGGCCCTAGGGTTAGGGTTATGTTGAGGGCTAGGGTTCGAGAGACGCTTAGGCTTAGGATTGGACGTAGGTTTAGGGTTATGTTGAGAGCTAGGGTTAGAGAGAGGGTGAGGGTTAGGATTGTACTTAGGGTTAGGGTTATGTTGAGGGCTAGGGTTAGAGAGACGGTTAGGGTTAGGATTGGACCCAGGGTTAGGGTTATGTTGAGGGCTAGGGTTAGAGAGACGGTTAGGGTTAGGATTGGACCTAGGGTTAGGGTTATGTTGAGGGCTAGGGTTAGAGAGAGGGTTAGGGTTAGGATTGGACCAAGGGTTGGGGTTATGTTGAGGGCTAGGGTTAGAGAGACGGTTAGGGTTAGGATTGGACCTAGGGTTAGGGTTAGGTTGAGGGCTAGGGTTAGAGAGATGGTTAGGGTTAGGATTGGACCTAGGGTTAGGATTAGGTTGAGGGCTAGGGTTAGAGAGACGGTTAGGGTTAGAATAGGACCAAGGGTTGGGGTTAGGTTGAGGGCTAGGGTTAGAGAGACAGTTAGGGTTAGGATTGGCCCTAGGGTTAGGGTTATGTTGAGGGCTAGGGTTAGAGAGACGGTTAGGGTTAGGATTGGACCTAGGGTTAGGGTTATGTTGAGGGCTAGGCTTAGAGAGACGGTTATTGTTAGGATTGGACCTAGGGTTAGGGTTATGTTGAGGGCTAGGGTTAGAGAGACGGTTAGTGCTAGGATTGGACCTAGGGTTAGGGTTATGTTGAGGCCTAGGGTTAGAGAGACGGTTAGTGCTAGGATTGGACCTAGGGTTAGTGTTACGTTGAGGGCTAAGGTTAGAGAGACGGTTAGGATGAGGATTGGACATAGGGTTAAGGTTATGTTGAGGGCTAGGGTTAGAGAGACGGTTAGGGTTAAGTTTGGACGTCGGATAAGGTTTAGGTTGAGGGCTAGGGTTAGAGAGACGGTTAGGGTTCGGATTGGACCTAGGGTTAGGGTTAGGTTGAGGGCTAGGGTTAGAGAGACGGTTCGGGTTAGGATTGGACCTAGGGTTAGGGTTAGGTTGAGGGCTAGGGTTAGAGAGACGGTTAAGGTTAGGATTGGACCTAGGGTTAGGGTTAGGTTGAGGGGTAGGGTTAGAGAGACAGTTAGGGTTAGGATTGGACCTAGGGTTAGGGTTAGGTTGAGGGCTAGGGTTAGAGAGACGGTTAGGGTTAGGATAGGACCTAGGGTTAGGGTTATGTTGAGGGCTAGGGTTAGAGAGACGGTTAGGGTTAGGATTGGACCTAGGGTTAGGGTTATGTTGAGGGCTAGACTTAGAGAGACGGTTAGGTTTAGGATTGGACCTAGGGTTCGGGTTATGTTGAGGGCTAGGGTTAGAGAGACGGTTAGTGCTAGGATTAGACCTAGGGTTAGGGCTAGGTTGAGGGCTAAGGTTAGAGACGGTTAGGATGAGGATTGGACATAGGGTTAGGGTTATGTTGAGGGCTAAGTTTAGAGAGAAGGTTAGGGTTAGGATTGGACGTCGGATAAGGTTTAGGTTGAGGGCTAGGGTTAGAGAGACGGTTAGGGTTAGGATTGGACCTAGGGATAGGGTTAGGTTGAGGGCTAGGGTTAGAGAGACGGTTCGGGTTAGGATTGGACCTAGGGTTAGGGTTATGTTGAGGGCTAGGAGTAGAGAGACGGTTATGGTTAGGATTGGACCAAGGGTTAGGGTTAGGTTGAGGGGTAGGGTTAGAGAGACGGTTAGGGTTAGGATTGGACCTAGGGTTAGGGTTATGTTGAGGGGCAGGGTTAGAGAGACGGTTAGGGTTAGGATTGGACCTAGGGTTAGGGTTATGTTGAGAGCTAGGGTTAGAGTGACGGTTATGGTTAGGATTGGACCTAGGGTTAGTGTTATGTTGAGGGCTAGGGTTAGAGAGACGGTTAGGGTAGGATTGGACCTAGGGTTAGGGTTATGTTGAGGGCTAGGGTTAGAGACGGTAAGGGGGAGTATTGGACCTAGGGTTAGGGTTATGTTCAGGGCTAGGGTTAGGATTGGACCTAGGGTTAGGGTTATGTTTAGGGCTAGGTTTAGAGAGTCGGTTAGGGTTAGGATTGGACTTCTGGTTAGGGTTATGTTGAGGGCTACTGTTAGAGAGACGTTTAGGGTTAAGATTGGACCTAGGGTTAGGGTTATGTTGAGGGCTAGGTTTAGAGAGACGGTTAGGGTTAGGATTGGACCTAGGGTTAGGGTTATGTTGAGGGCTAGGGTTAGAGAGACCGTTAGGGTTAGGATTGGACCTAGGGTTAGGGTTATGTTGAAGGCTAGGGTTAGAGAGGCGGTCAGGGTTAGGATTGGCCCTAGGGTTAGGGTTATGTTGAATGCTAGGGTTCGAGAGACGGTTAGGCTTAGGATTGGACCTTGGTTTAGGGTTATGTTGAGGGCTAGGGTTAGAGAGAGGGTGAGGGTTAGGATTGGACCTAGGGTTAGGGTTATGTTGAGGGCTAGGGTTAGAGAGACGGTTAGGGTTAGGATTGGACCCAGGGTTAGGATTATGTTGAGGGCTAGGGTTAGAGAGACGGTTAGAGTTAGGATTGGACCTAGGGTTAGGGTTATGTTGAGGGCTAGGGTTAGAGAGAGGGTTAGGGTTACGATTGGACCAAGGGTTGGGGTTAGGTTGAGGGCTAGGGTTAGAGAGACGGTTTGGGTTAGGATTGGAACTAGGGTTAGGGTTAGGTTGAGGGCTAGGGTTAGAGAGACGGTTAGGGTTAGGATTGGACCCAGGGTTAGGGTTAGGTTGACGGCTAGGGTTAGAGAGATGGTTAGGGTTAGGATAGGACCAAGGGTTGGGGTTAGGTTGAGGGCTAGGGTTAGAGAGACTTTTAGGGTTAGGATTGGGCCTAGGGTTAGGGTTATGTTGAGAGCTAGGGTTAGAGTGACGGTTATGGTTAGGATTGGACCTAGGGTTAGTGTTATGTTGAGGGCTAGGGTTAGAGAGACAGTTAGGGTAGGATTGGACCTAGGGTTAGGGTTATGTTGAGGGCTAGGGTTAGAGAGACGGTAAGGGGGTGGATTGGACTTAGGGTTAGGGTTATGTTGAGGGCTAGGGTTAGGATTGGATCTAGGGTTAGGGTTATGTTTAGGGCTAGGTTTAGAGAGTCGGTTAGGGTTAGGATTGGACCTCTGGTTAGGGTTATGTTGAGGGCTACTGTTAGAGAGACGTTTAGGGTTAAGATTGGACCTAGGGTTAGGGTTATGTTGAGTGCTAGGGTTAGAGAGACGGTTAGGGTTAGGATTGGACCTAGGGTTAGGGTTATGTTGAGGGCTAGGGTCAGAGAGACCGTTAGGGTTAGGATTAGACCTATGGTTAGGGGTATGTTGAGGGCTAGGGTTAGAGAGACGGTTAGGGTTAGGATTGGACCTAGGGTTAGGGTTATGTTGAGGCCTAGGGTTAGAGAGACGGTTAGGGTTAGGATTGGACCTAGGGTTAGGATTATGTTGAGGACTAGAGTTAGAGAGACGGTTAGGGTTAGGATTGGACGTAGGGTTAGGGTTATGTTGAGGGCTAGGGTTAGAGAGACGCTTAGGGTTAGGATTGGACCTAGGGTTAGGGTTATGTTGAAGGCTAGGGTTAGAGAGGCGGTCAGGGTTAGGAATGGCCCTAGGGTTAGGGTTATGTTGAGGGCTAGGGTTCGAGAGACGGTCAGGCTTAGGATTGGACCTTGGTTTAGGGTTATGTTGAGGGCTAGGGTTAGAGAGAGGGTGAGGGTTAGGATTGGACCTAGGGTTAGGGTTATGTTGAGGGCTAGGGTTAGAGAGAAGGTTAGGGTTAGGCTTGGACCTAGGGTTAGGGTTATGTTGAGGGCTAGGGTTAGAGAGACGGTTAGGGTTAGGATTGGACCCAGGGTTAGGGTCATGTTGAGGGCTAGGGTTAGAGAGACGGTTAGGGTTAGGATTGGACCTAGGGTTAGGGTTATGTTGAGGGCTAGGGTTAGAGAGAGGGTTAGGGTTAGGATTGGACCAAGGGTTGGGGTTAGGTTGAGGGCTAGGGTTAGAGAGATGGTTAGGGTTAGGATAGGACCAAAGGTTGGGGTTAGGTTGAGGGCTAGGGTTAGAGAGACGGTTAGGGTTAGGATTGGACTTAGGGTTAGCGTTAGGTTGATAGCTAGGGTTAGAGAGACGGTTAGGGTTAGGATTGGACCTAGGGTTAGGGTTATTTTGAGGGCTAGGGTTAGAGAGACGGTTAGGGTTAGGATTGGACCTAGGGTTAGGGTTATGTTGTGGGCTAGGCTTAGAGAGACGGTTAGGGTTAGGATTGGACCCAGGATTCGGGTTATGTTGAGGGCTAGGGTTAGAGAGACGGTTAGTGCTAGGATTAGACCTAGGGTTCGTGTTAGGTTGAGGGCTAGGGTTAGAGAGACCGTTATGGTTAGGATTGGACCTAGGGTTTGGGTTAGGTTGAGGGGTAGGTTTGGAGAGATGGTTAGGGTTAGGATTGGACCAAGGGTTGGGGTTAGGTTGAGGGCTAGGGTTAGAGAGACGGTTAGGGTTAGGATTGGACCTAGGGTTAGGGTTAGGTTGAGGGCTAGGGTTAGAGAGACGGTTAGGGTTAGGATTGGACCTAGGGTTAGGGTTATGTTGAGGGCTAGGGTTAGAGAGACGGTTAGGGTTAGGATTGGACCTAGGGTTAGGGTTATGTTGAGGGCTAGGCTTAGAGAGACGGTTAGGGTTAGGATTGGACCTAGGGTTAGGGTTATGTTGAGGGCTAGGGTTAGAGAGACGGTTAGTGCTAGGATTGGGCCTAGGCTTAGGGTTAGGATGAGGGCTAAGGTTAGAGAGACGGTTAGGATGAGGATTGGACATAGGGTTAGGGTTATGCTGAGGGCTAGGGTTAGAGAGACGGTTAGGGTTAGGATTGGACATCGGATAAGGTTTAGGTTGAGGGCTAGGGTTAGAGAGACGGTTAGGATTAGGATTGGACCTAGGGTTAGGGTTAGGTTGAGGGCTAGGGTTAGAGAGACGGTTAGGGTTAGAATTGGACCTAGGGTTAGGGTTATGTTGAGGGGTAGGGTTAGGATTGGACCTAGGCTTAGTGTTATGTTGAGAGCTAGTGTTAGATAGACGGTTATGGTTAGGATTGGACCTAGGGTTAGGGTTATGTTGAGGGCTAGGATAGAGAGACGGTTAGGGTTAGGATTGGACCTAGGGTTAGGGTTATGTTGAAAGCTAGGTTTAGAGAGACGGTTAGGGTTAGGATTGGACCTAGTGTTAGGGTTATGTTGAGGGCTAGGGTAGAGAGACGGTCAGGGTTAGGATTGGCCCTAGGGTTAGGGTTAGGTTGATTGCTAGGGTTAGAGAGACGGTTAGGGTTAGGATTGGACCTAGGGTTAGGGTTAGGTTGATTGCTAGGGTTAGAGAGAAGGTTAGGGTTAGGATTGGACTTAGGGTTAGCGTTAGGTTGATAGCTAGGGTTAGAGAGACGGTTAGGGTTAGGATTGGACCTAGGGTTAGGGTTATTTTGAGGGCTAGGGTTAGAGAGACGGTTAGGGTTAGGATTGGACCTAGGGTTAGGGTTATGTTGTGGGCTAGGCTTAGAGAGACGGTTAGGGTTAGGATTGGACCCAGGATTCGGGTTATGTTGAGGGCTAGGGTTAGAGAGACGGTTAGTGCTAGGATTAGACCTAGGGTTCGTGTTAGGTTGAGGGCTAGGGTTAGAGAGACCGTTATGGTTAGGATTGGACCTAGGGTTTGGGTTAGGTTGAGGGGTAGGTTTGGAGAGATGGTTAGGGTTAGGATTGGACCAAGGGTTGGGGTTAGGTTGAGGGCTAGGGTTAGAGAGACGGTTAGGGTTAGGATTGGACCTAGGGTTAGGGTTAGGTTGAGGGCTAGGGTTAGAGAGACGGTTAGGGTTAGGATTGGACCTAGGGTTAGGGTTATGTTGAGGGCTAGGGTTAGAGAGACGGTTAGGGTTAGGATTGGACCTAGGGTTAGGGTTATGTTGAGGGCTAGGCTTAGAGAGACGGTTAGGGTTAGGATTGGACCTAGGGTTAGGGTTATGTTGAGGGCTAGGGTTAGAGAGACGGTTAGTGCTAGGATTGGGCCTAGGCTTAGGGTTAGGATGAGGGCTAAGGTTAGAGAGACGGTTAGGATGAGGATTGGACATAGGGTTAGGGTTATGCTGAGGGCTAGGGTTAGAGAGACGGTTAGGGTTAGGATTGGACATCGGATAAGGTTTAGGTTGAGGGCTAGGGTTAGAGAGACGGTTAGGATTAGGATTGGACCTAGGGTTAGGGTTAGGTTGAGGGCTAGGGTTAGAGAGACGGTTAGGGTTAGAATTGGACCTAGGGTTAGGGTTATGTTGAGGGGTAGGGTTAGGATTGGACCTAGGCTTAGTGTTATGTTGAGAGCTAGTGTTAGATAGACGGTTATGGTTAGGATTGGACCTAGGGTTAGGATTATGTTGAGGGCTAGGATAGAGAGACGGTTAGGGTTAGGATTGGACCTAGGGTTAGGGTTATGTTGAAAGCTAGGTTTAGAGAGACGGTTAGGGTTAGGATTGGACCTAGTGTTAGGGTTATGTTGAGGGCTAGGGTAGAGAGACGGTCAGGGTTAGGATTGGCCCTAGGGTTAGGGTTATGTTGAGGGCTAGGGTTCGAGAGAGGCTTAGGGTTCGGATTGGACCTAGGGTTAGGGTTAGGTTGAGGGGTCGGTTTAGAGAGACGGTTAGGGTTAGGATTGGACCTAGGGTTAGGGTTATATTGAGGGGTAGGGTTAGAGAGACGGTTATGGTTAGAATTGGACCTAGGGTTAGGGTTATGTTGAGGGCTAGGGTTAGAGAGACGGTTAGGGTTAGGATTGGACCTAGGGTTAGGGTTATGTTGAGGGCTATTTTTAGAGAGACGGTAAGGGGGAGTATTGGACCTAGGGTGAGGGTTATGTTGAGGGCTAGGGTTAGGATTGGACCTAGGGTTAGGGTTATGTTTAGGGCTAGGGTTGGAGAGTCGGTTAGGGTAAGGATTGGACTTAGGGTTAGGGTTATGTTGAGGGCTAGGTTCAGAGAGACGGTTAGGGTTAGGATTGAACCTAGGATTAGGGTTATGTTGAGGGGTAGGGTTAGAGAGACGGTTAGGGTTAGGATTGGACCTAGGGTTAGGGTTATGTTGAGAGCTAGGGTTAGAGTGACGGTTATGGTTAGGATTGGACCTAGCGTTAGTGTTATGTTGAGGGCTAGGTTTAGAGAGACGGTTAGGGTTAGGATTGGACCTAGGGTTAGGGTTATGTTGAGGGATAGGGTTAGAGAGATGGTAAGGGGGAGGATTGGACCTAGGGTTAGGGTTAGGTTGAGGGCTAGGGTTAGGATTGGACCTAGGGTTAGGGTTATGTTTAGGGCTAGGGTTGGAGAGTCGGTTAGGGTTAGGATTGGACCTAGCGTTAGAGTTATGTTGAGGGCTACTGTTAGAGAGACGTTTAGGGTTAGGATTGGACCTAGGGTTAGGGTTATATTGAGGGCTAGTGTTAGAGAGACGGTTAGGGTTAGGATTGGACCTAGGGTTAGGGTTATGTTGAGGGCTAGGGTTAGAGAGACAGTTAGGGTTAGGATTGGACCTAGGGTTAGGGTTATGTTGAAGGCTAGGGTTAGAGAGACGGTCAGGGTTAGGATTGGCCCTAGGGTTAGGGTTATGTTGAGGGCTAGGGTTCGAGAGACGGTTAGGGTTAGGATTGGACCTAGGGTTAGGGTTATGTTGAGGGCTAGGGTTAGAGAGACGGTTAGGGTTAGGATTGGACCCAGGGTTAGGGTTATGTTGAGGGCTAGGGTTAGAGAGACGGTTAGGGTTAGGATTGGACCTAGGGTTAGGGTTATGTTGAGAGCTAGGCTTAGAGTGACTGTTATGGTTAGGATTGTACCTAGGGTTAGTGTTATGTTGAGGGCTAGGTTTAGAGAGACGGTTAGGGTTAGGATTGGACCTAGGGTTAGGGTTATGTTGAGGGATAGGGTTAGAGAGACGGTAAGGGGGATGATTGGACCTAGGGTTAGGGTTATGTTGAGGGCTAGGGTTAGGATTGGACCTAGGGTTAGGGTTATGTTTAGGGCTAGGTTTAGAGAGTCGGTTAGGGTTAGGATTGGACCTAGCGTTAGGGTTATGTTGAGGGCTACTGTTAGAGAGACGTTTAGGGTTAGGATTGGACCTAGGGTTAGGGTTATGTTGAGGGCTAGGGTTAGAGAGACGGTTAGGGTTAGGACTGGACCTAGGGTTAGGGTTATGTTGAGGGCTAGGGTTAGAGAGACGGTTAGGGTTAGGATTGGACCTAGGGTTAGGGTTATGTTGAAGGCTAGGGTTAGAGAGAGGGCGAGGGTTAGGATTGGCCCTAGGGTTAGGGTGATGTTGAGGGCTAGGGTTCGAGAGACGGTTAGGGTTAGGATTGGACCTAGGCTTAGGGTTATGTTGAGGGCTAGGGTTAGAGAGACGGTTAGGGTTAGGATTGGACCCAGGGTTAGGGTTATGTTGAGGGCTAGGGTTAGAGAGACGGTTAGGGTTAGGATTGGACCTAGGGTTAGGGTTATGTTGAGAGCTAGGGTTAGAGTGACTGTTATGGTTAGGATTGGACCTAGGGTTAGTGTTATGTTGAGGGCTAGGTTTAGAGAGACGGTTAGGGTTAGGATTGGACCTAGGGTTAGGGTTATGTTGAGGGATAGGGTTAGAGAGACGGTAAGGGGGATGATTGAACCTAGGGTTAGGGTTATGTTGAGGGCTAGGGTTAGGATTGGACCTAGGGTTCGGGTTATGTTTAGGGCTAGGTTTAGAGAGTCGGTTAGGGTTAGGATTGGACCTAGCGTTAGGGTTATGTTGAGGGCTACTGTTAGAGAGACGTTTAGGGTTAGAATTGGACCTAGGGTTAGGGTTATGTTGAGGGCTAGGGTTAGAGAGACGGTTAGGGTTAGGATTGGACCTAGGGTTAGGGTTATGTTGAGGGCTAGGGTTAGAGAGACGGTTAGGGTTAGGATTGGACCTAGGGTTAGGGTTATGTTGAAGGCTAGGGTTAGAGAGACGGTCAGGGTTAGGATTGGCCCTAGGGTTAGGGTTATGTTGAGGGCTAGGGTTCGAGAGACGCTTAGGCTTAGGATTGGACCTAGGTTTAGGGTTATGTTGAGGGCTAGGGTTAGAGAGAGGGTGAGGGTTAGGATTGGACTTAGGGTTAGGGTTATGTTGAGGGCTAGGGTTAGAGAGACGGTTAGGGTTAGGATTGGACCTAGGGTTAGGGTTATGTTGAGGGCTAGGGTTAGAGAGACGGTTAGGGTTAGGATTGGACCCAGGGTTAGTGTTATGTTGAGGGCTAGGGTTAGAGAGACGGTTAGGGTTAGGATTGGACCTAGGGTTAGGGTTAAGTTGAGGGCTAGGGTTAGAGAGAGGGTTAGGGTTAGGATTGGACCAAGTGTTGGGGTTATGTTGAGGGCTAGGGTTAGAGAGACGGTTAGGGTTAGGATTGGACCTAGGGTTAGGGTTAGGTTGAGGGCTAGGGTTAGAGAGACGGTTAGGATGAGGATTGGACATAGGGTTAAGGTTATGTTGAGGGCTAGGGTTAGAGAGACGGTTAGGGTTAGGATTGGACGTCGGATAAGGTTTAGGTTGAGGGCTAGGGTTAGAGAGACGGTTAGGGTTCGGATTGGACCTAGGGTTAGGGTTAGGTTGAGGGCTAGGGTTAGAGAGACGGTTCGGGTTAGGATTGGACCTAGGGTTAGGGTTAGGTTGAGGGCTAGGGTTAGAGAGACGGTTAAGGTTAGGATTGGACCTAGGGTTAGGGTTAGGTTGAGGGGTCGTGTTAGAGAGACGGTTAGGGTTAGGATTGGACCTAGGGTTAGTGTTATGTTGAGGGGTAGGGTTAGAGAGACGTTTAGGGTTAGAATTGGACCTAGCGTTAGGGTTATGTTGAGGGCTAGGGTTAGAGAGACGGTAAGGGGGAGGATTGGACCTAGGGTTAGGGTTATGTTGAGGGTTAGGGTTAGGATTGGACCTAGGGTTAGTGTTATGTTGAGGGCTAGGGTCAGAGAGCCCGTTAGGGTTAGGATTAGACCTACGGTTAGGGGTATGTTGAGGGCTAGGGTTAGAGAGACGGTTAGGGTTAGGATTGGACCTAGGGTTAGGTTTATGTGGAGGCCTAGGTTTAGAGAGACGGTTAGGGTTAGGATTGGACCTAGGTTTAGGGTTATGTTGAGGGCTAGAGTTAGAGAGACGGTTAGGGTTAGGATTGGACGTAGGGTTAGGGTTATGTTGAGGGCTAGGGTTAGAGAGACGGTTAGGGTTAGGATTGGACCTAGGGTTAGGGTTATGTTGAAGGCTAGGGTTAGAGAGACGGTCAGGGTTAGGATTGGCCCTAGGGTTAGCGTTACGTTGAGGGCTAGATTTCGAGAGACGGTTAGGCTTAGGATTGGACCTAGGTTTAGGGTTATGTTGAGGGCTAGGGTTAGAGAGAGGGTGAGGGTTAGGATTGGACCTAGGGTTAGGGTTATGTTGAGGGCTAGGGTTAGAGAGACGGTTAGGTTTAGGATTGGACCTAGGGTTAGGGTTATGTTGAGGGCTACTGTTAGAGAGACGGTTAGGGTTAGGATTGGACCCAGGGTTAGGGTTATGTTGAGGGCTAGGGTTAGAGAGACGGTTAGGGTTAGGATTGGACCTAGGGTTAGGGTTATGTTGAGGGCTAGGGTTAGAGAGAGGGTTAGGGTTAGGATTGGACCAAGGGTGGGGGTTAGGTTGAGGGCTAGGGTTAGAGAGACGGTTAGGGTTAGGATTGGACCTAGGGTTAGGGTTAGGTTGAGGGCTAGGGTTAGAGAGACGGTCAGGGTTAGGATTGGCCCTAGGGTTAGGGTTATGTTGAGGGCTAGGGTTCGAGAGACGGTTAGGGTTAGGATTGGACCTAGGTTTAGGGTTATGTTGAGGGCTAGGGTTAGAGAGAGGGTGAGGGTTAGGATTGGACCTAGGGTTAGGGTTATGTTGAGGGCTAGGGTTAGAGAGACGGTTAGGGTTAGGATTGGACCTAGGGTTAGGGTTATGTTGAGGGCTAGGGTTAGAGAGACGGTTAGGGTTAGGATTGGACCCAGGGTTAGGGTTATGTTGAGGGCTAGGGTTAGAGAGACGGTTAGGGTTAGGATTGGACCGAGGGTTAGGGTTATGTTGAGGGCTAGGGTTAGAGAGAAGGTTAGGGTTAGGATTGGACCAAGGGTTGTGGCTAGGTTGAGGGATACGGTTAGAGAGACGGTTAGGGTTAGGATTGGACCTAGGGTTAGGGTTAGGTTGAGGGCTAGGGTTAGAGAGACGGTTAGGGTTAGGATTGGACCTAGGGGTAGGGTTAGGTTGAGGGCTAGGGTTAGAGAGACGGTTAGGGTTAGGATAGGACCAAGGGTTGGGGTTAGGTTGAGGGCTAGGGTTAGAGAGACAGTTAGGGTTAGGATTGGACCTAGGGTTAGGGTTAGGGTTAGGGTTAGGGTTAGAGAGACGGTTAGTGCTAGGATTGGACCTAGGGTTAGGGTTAGGTTGAGGGCTAAGGTTAGAGAGACGGTTAGGATGAGAATTGGACATAGCGTTAGGGTTATGTTGAGGGCTAGGGTTAGAGAGACGGTTAGGGTTAGGATTGGACGTCGGATAAGGTTTACGTTGAGGGCTATGGTTAGAGAGACGGTTAGGATTAGGATTGGACCTAGGGTTAGGGTTAGGTTGAGGACTAGGGTTAAAGAGACGGTTCAGGTTAGGATTGGACCTAGGGTTAGGGTTAGGTTGAGGGCTAAGTTTAGAGAGATGGTTAGGGTTAGGATTGGACCTAGGGTTAGGGTTAGGTTGAGGGGTCGGTTTAGAGAGACGGTTAGGGTTAGGATTGGACCTAGGGGTAGAGTTATATTGAGGGGTAGGGTTAGAGAGACGGTTATGGTTAGGATTGGACCTAGGGTTAGGGTTATGTTGAGGGCTAGGGTTAGAGAGACGGTTAGGGTTAGGATTGGACCTAGGGTTAGGGTTATGTTGAGGGCTATTGTTAGAGAGACGGTAAGGGGGAGGATTGGACCTAGGGTTAGGGTTATGTTGAGGGCTAGGGTTAGGATTGGACCTAGGGTTACGGTTATGTTGACGGCTAGGGTTAGAGAGTCGGTTAGGGTAAGGATTGGACTTAGGGTTAGGGTTATGTTGAGGGCTAGGTTCAGAGAGACGGTTAGGGTTAGGATTGAACCTAGGGTTAGGGTTATGTTGAGGGGTAGGGTTAGAGAAACGGTTAGGGTTAGGATTGGACCTAGGGTTAGGGTTATGTTGAGAGCTAGGGTTAGAGTGACGGTTATGGTTAGGATTGGACCTAGGGTTAGTGTTATGTTGAGGGCTAGGTTTAGAGAGACGGTTAGGGTTAGGATTGGACCTAGGGTTAGTGTTATGTGGAGGGATAGGGTTAGAGAGACGGTAAGGGGGAGGATTGGACCTAGGGTTAGGGTTATGTTGAGGGCTAGGGTTAGGATTGGACCTAGGGTTAGGGTTATGTTTAGGGCTAGTGTTAGAGAGTCGGTTAGGGCTAGGATTGGACCTAGCGTTAGGGTTATGTTGAGGGCTACTGTTAGAGAGACGTTTAGGGTTAGGATTGGACCTAGGGTTAGGGTTATGTTGAGGGCTAGGGTTAGAGAGACGGTTAGGGTTAGGATTGGACCTAGGGTTAGGGTTATGTTGAGGGCTAGGGTTCGAGAGACGGTTAGGCTTAGGATTGGACCTAGGTTTAGGGTTATGTTGAGGGCTAGGGTTAGAGAGAGGGTGAGGGTTAGGATTGGACTTAGGGTTAGGGTTATGTTGAGGGCTAGGGTTAGAGAGACGGTTAGGGTTAGGATTGGACCTAGGGTTAGGGTTATGTTGAGGGCTAGGGTTAGAGAGACGGTTAGGGTTAGGATTGGACCCAGGGTTAGGGTTATGTTGAGGGCTAGGGTTAGAGAGACGGTTAGGGTTAGGATTGGACCTAGGGTTAGGGTTATGTTGAGAGCTAGGGTTAGAGTGACGGTTCTGGTTAGGATTGGACCTAGGGTTAGTGTTATGTTGAGGGCTAGGTTTAGAGAGACGGTTAGGGTTAGGATTGGACCTAGGGTTAGGGTTATGTTGAGGGATAGGGTTAGAGAGACGGTAAGGGGGATGATTGGACCTAGGGTTAGGGTTATGTTGAGGGCTAGGGTTAGGATTGGACCTAGGGTTAGGGTTATGTTTAGGGCTAGGGTTAGAGAGTCGGTTAGGGTTAGGATTGGACCTAGCGTTAGGGTTATGTTGAGGGCTACTGTTAGAGAGACGTTTAGGGTTAGGATTGGACCTAGGGTTAGGGTTATGTTGAGGGCTAGGGTTAGAGAGACGGTTAGGGTTAGGATTGGACCTAGGGTTAGGGTTATGTTGAGGGCTAGGGTTAGAGAGACGGTTAGGGTTAGGATTGGACCTAGGGTTAGGGTTATGTTGAAGGCTAGGGTTAGAGAGACGGTCAGGGTTAGGATTGGCCCTAGGGTTAGGGTTATGTTGAGGGCTAGGGTTCGAGAGACGCTTAGGCTTAGGATTGGACGTAGGTTTAGGGTTATGTTGAAGGCTAGGGTTAGAGAGACGGTCAGGGTTAGGATTGGCCCTAGGGTTAGCGTTACGTTGAGGGCTAGATTTCGAGAGACGGTTAGGCTTAGGATTGGACCTAGGTTTAGGGTTATGTTGAGGGCTAGGGTTAGAGAGAGGGTGAGGGTTAGGATTGGACCTAGGGTTAGGGTTATGTTGAGGGCTAGGGTTAGAGAGACGGTTAGGTTTAGGATTGGACCTAGGGTTAGTGTTATGTTGAGGGCTACTGTTAGAGAGACGGTTAGGGTTAGGATTGGACCCAGGGTTAGGGTTATGTTGAGGGCTAGGGTTAGAGAGACGGTTAGGGTTAGGATTGGACCTAGGGTTAGGGTTATGTTGAGGGCTAGGGTTAGAGAGAGGATTAGGGTTAGGATTGGACCAAGGGTGGGGGTTAGGTTGAGGGCTAGGGTTAGAGAGACGGTTAGGGTTAGGATTGGACCTAGGGTTAGGGTTAGGTTGAGGGCTAGGGTTAGAGAGAAGGTTAGGGTTAGGATTGGACCTAGGTTTAGGGTTAGGTTGAGGGCTAGAGTTAGAGAGACGGTTAGGGTTAGGATTGGACGTAGGGTTAGGGTTATGTTGAGGGCTAGGGTTAGAGAGACGGTTAGGGTTAGGATTGGACCTAGGGTTAGCGTTATGTTGAAGGCTAGGGTTAGAGAGACGGTCAGGGTTAGGATTGGCCCTAGGGTTAGGGTTATGTTGAGGGCTAGGGTTCGAGAGACGGTTAGGGTTAGGATTGGACCTAGGTTTAGGGTTATGTTGAGGGCTAGGGTTAGAGAGAGGGTGAGGGTTAGGATTTTACCTAGGGTTAGGGTTATGTTGAGGGCTAGGGTTAGAGAGACGGTTAGGGTTAGGATTGGACCTAGGGTTAGGGTTATGTTGAGGGCTAGGGTTAGAGAGACGGTTAGGGTTAGGATTGGACCCAGGGTTAGGGTTATGTTGAGGGCTAGGGTTAGAGAGACGGTTAGGGTTAGGATTGGACCTAGGGTTAGGGTTATGTTGAGAGCTAGGGTTAGAGTGACGGTTATGGTTAGGATTGGACCTAGGGTTAGTGTTATGTTGAGGGCTAGGTTTAGAGAGACGGTTAGGGTTAGGATTGGACCTAGGGTTAGTGTTATGTGGAGGGGTGGGTTAGAGAGACGGGAAGGGGGAGGATTGGACCTAGGGTTAGGGTTATGTTGAGGGCTAGGGTTAGGATTGGACCTAGGGTTAGGGTTATGTTTAGGGCTAGTGTTAGAGAGTCGGTTAGGGCTAGGATTGGACCTAGCGTTAGGGTTATGATGAGGGCTACTGTTAGAGAGACGTTTAGGGTTAGGATTGGACCTAGGGTTAGGGTTATGTTGAGGGCTAGGGTTCGAGAGACGGTTAGGCTTAGGATTGGACCTAGGTTTAGGGTTATGTTGAGGGCTAGGGTTAGAGAGAGGGTGAGGGTTAGGATTGGACTTAGGGTTAGGGTTATGTTGAGGGCTAGGGTTAGAGAGACGGTTAGGGTTAGGATTGGACCTAGGGTTAGGGTTATGTTGAGGGCTAGGGTTAGAGAGACGGTTAGGGTTAGGATTGGACCCAGGGTTAGGGTTATGTTGAGGGCTAGGGTTAGAGAGACGGTTAGGGTTAGGATTGGACCTAGGGTTAGGGTTATGTTGAGAGCTAGGGTTAGAGTGACGGTTCTGGTTAGGATTGGACCTAGGGTTAGTGTTATGTTGAGGGCTAGGTTTAGAGAGACGGTTAGGGTTAGGATTGGACCTAGGGTTAGGGTTATGTTGAGGGATAGGGTTAGAGAGACGGTAAGGGGGATGATTGGACCTAGGGTTAGGGTTATGTTGAGGGCTAGGGTTAGGATTGGACCTAGGGTTAGGGTTATGTTTAGGGCTAGGGTTAGAGAGTCGGTTAGGGTTAGGATTGGACCTAGCGTTAGGGTTATGTTGAGGGCTACTGTTAGAGAGACGTTTAGGGTTAGGATTGGACCTAGGGTTAGGGTTATGTTGAGGGCTAGGGTTAGAGAGACGGTTAGGGTTAGGATTGGACCTAGGGTTAGGGTTATGTTGAGGGCTAGGTTTAGAGAGACGGTTAGGGTTAGGATTGGACCTAGGGTTAGGGTTATGTTGAAGGCTAGGGTTAGAGAGACGGTCAGGGTTAGGATTGGCCCTAGGGTTAGGGTTATGTTGAGGGCTAGGGTTCGAGAGACGCTTAGGCTTAGGATTGGACGTAGGTTTAGGGTTATGTTGAGAGCTAGGGTTAGAGAGAGGGTGAGGGTTAGGATTGTACTTAGGGTTAGGGTTATGTTGAGGGCTAGGGTTAGAGAGACGGTTAGGGTTAGGATTGGACCTAGGGTTAGGGTTATGTTGAGGGCTAGGGTTAGAGAGACGGTTAGGGTTAGGATTGGACCCAGGGTTAGGGTTATGTTGAGGGCTAGGGTTAGAGAGACGGTTAGGGTTAGGATTGGACCTAGGGTTAGGGTTATGTTGAGGGCTAGGGTTAGAGAGAGGGTTAGGGTTAGGATAGGACCAAGGGTTGGGGTTAGGTTGAGGGCTAGGGTTAGAGAGACAGTTAGGGTTAGGATTGGGCCTAGGGTTAGGGTTATGTTGAGGGCTAGGGTTAGAGAGACGGTTAGGGTTAGGATTGGACCTAGGGTTAGGGTTATGTTGAGGGCTAGGCTTAGAGAGACGGTTAGGGTTAGGATTGGACCTAGGGTTAGGGTTATGTTGAGGGCTAGGGTTAGAGAGACGGTTAGTGCTAGGATTGGACCTAGGGTTAGGGTTATGTTGAGGCCTAGGGTTAGAGAGACGGTTAGTGCTAGGATTGGACCTAGGGTTAGTGTTACGTTGAGGGCTAAGGTTAGAGAGACGGTTAGGATGAGGATTGGACATAGGGTTAAGGTTATGTTGAGGGCTAGGGTTAGAGAGACGGTTAGGGTTAGGTTTGGACGTCGGATAAGGTTTAGGTTGAGGGCTAGGGTTAGAGAGACGGTTAGGGTTCGGATTGGACCTAGGGTTAGGGTTAGGTTGAGGGCTAGGGTTAGAGAGACGGTTCGGGTTAGGATTGGACCTAGGGTTAGGGTTAGGTTGAGGGCTAGGGTTAGAGAGACGGTTAAGGTTAGGATTGGACCTAGGGTTAGGGTTAGGTTGAGGGGTCGTGTTAGAGAGACGGTTAGGGTTAGGATTGGACCTAGGGTTAGTGTTATGTTGAGGGGTAGGGTTAGAGAGACGGTTAGGGTTAGAATTGGACCTAGCGTTAGGGTTATGTTGAGGGCTAAGGTTAGAGAGACGGTAAGGGGGAGGATTGGACCTAGGGTTAGGGTTATGTTGAGGGTTAGGGTTAGGATTGGACCTAGGGTTAGTGTTATGTTGAGGGCTAGGGTCAGAGAGCCGGTTAGGGTTAGGATTAGACCTACGGTTAGGGGTATGTTGAGGGCTAGGGTTAGAGAGACGGTTAGGGTTAGGATTGGACCTAGGGTTAGGTTTATGTGGAGGCCTAGGGTTAGAGAGACGGTTAGGGTTAGGATTGGACCTAGGGTTAGGGTTATGTTGAGGGCTAGAGTTAGAGAGACGGTTAGGGTTAGGATTGGACGTAGGGTTAGGGTTATGTTGAGGGCTGGGGTTAGAGAGACGCTTAGGGTTAGGATTGGACCTAGGGTTAGGGTTATGTTGAAGGCTAGGGTTAGAGAGACGGTCAGGGTTAGGATTGGCCCTAGGGTTAGGGTTACGTTGAGGGCTAGATTTCGAGAGACGGTTAGGCTTAGGATTGGACCTAGGTTTAGGGTTATGTTGAGGGCTAGGGTTAGAGAGAGGGTGAGGGTTAGGATTGTACTTAGGGTTAGGGTTATGTTGAGGGCTAGGGTTAGAGAGACGGTTAGGGTTAGGATTGGACCTAGGGTTAGGGTTATGTTGAGGGCTAGGGTTAGAGAGACGGTTAGGGTTAGGATTGGAACCAGGGTTAGGGTTATGTTGAGGGCTAGGGTTAGAGAGACGGTTAGGGTTAGGATTGGACCTAGGGTTAGGGTTATGTTGAGGGCTAGGGTTAGAGAGACGGTTAGGGTTAGGATTGGGCCTAGGGTTAGGGTTATGTTGAGGGCTAGGGTTAGAGAGACGGTTAGGGTTAGGATTGGACCTAGGGTTAGGGTTATGTTGAGGGCTAGGCTTAGAGAGACGGTTAGAGTTAGGATTGGACCTAGGGTTAGGGTTATGTTGAGGGCTAGGGTTAGAGAGACGGTTAGTGCTAGGATTGGACCTAGGGTTAGGGTTATGTTGAGGCCTAGGGTTAGAGAGACGGTTAGTGCTAGGATTGGACCTAGGGTTAGTGTTACGTTGAGGGCTAAGGTTAGAGAGACGGTTAGGATGAGGATTGGACATAGGGTTAAGGTTATGTTGAGGGCTAGGGTTAGAGAGACGGTTAGGGTTAGGTTTGGACGTCGGATAAGGTTTAGGTTGAGGGCTAGGGTTAGAGAGACGGTTAGGGTTCGGATTGGACCTAGGGTTAGGGTTAGGTTGAGGGCTAGGGTTAGAGAGACGGTTCGGGTTAGGATTGGACCTAGGGTTAGGGTTAGGTTGAGGGCTAGGGTTAGAGAGACGGTTAAGGTTAGGATTGGACCTAGGGTTAGGGTTAGGTTGAGGGGTCGTGTTAGAGAGACGGTTAGGGTTAGGATTGGACCTAGGGTTAGTGTTATGTTGAGGGGTAGGGTTAGAGAGACGGTTAGGGTTAGAATTGGACCTAGCGTTAGGGTTATGTTGAGGGCTAAGGTTAGAGAGACGGTAAGGGGGAGGATTGGACCTAGGGTTAGGGTTATGTTGAGGGTTAGGGTTAGGATTGGACCTAGGGTTAGTGTTATGTTGAGGGCTAGGGTCAGAGAGCCGGTTAGGGTTAGGATTAGACCTACGGTTAGGGGTATGTTGAGGGCTAGGGTTAGAGAGACGGTTAGGGTTAGGATTGGACCTAGGGTTAGGTTTATGTGGAGGCCTAGGGTTAGAGAGACGGTTAGGGTTAGGATTGGACCTAGGGTTAGGGTTATGTTGAGGGCTAGAGTTAGAGAGACGGTTAGGGTTAGGATTGGACGTAGGGTTAGGGTTATGTTGAGGGCTGGGGTTAGAGAGACGCTTAGGGTTAGGATTGGACCTAGGGTTAGGGTTATGTTGAAGGCTAGGGTTAGAGAGACGGTCAGGGTTAGGATTGGCCCTAGGGTTAGGGTTACGTTGAGGGCTAGATTTCGAGAGACGGTTAGGCTTAGGATTGGACCTAGGTTTAGGGTTATGTTGAGGGCTAGGGTTAGAGAGAGGGTGAGGGTTAGGATTGTACTTAGGGTTAGGGTTATGTTGAGGGCTAGGGTTAGAGAGACGGTTAGGGTTAGGATTGGACCTAGGGTTAGGGTTATGTTGAGGGCTAGGGTTAGAGAGACGGTTAGGGTTAGGATTGGAACCAGGGTTAGGGTTATGTTGAGGGCTAGGGTTAGAGAGACGGTTAGGGTTAGGATTGGACCTAGGGTTAGGGTTATGTTGAGGGCTAGGGTTAGAGAGAGGGTTAGGGTTAGGATAGGACCAAGGGTTGGGGTTAGGTTGAGGGCTAGGGTTAGAGAGACAGTTAGGGTTAGGATTGGGCCTAGGGTTAGGGTTATGTTGAGGGCTAGGGTTAGAGAGACGGTTAGGGTTAGGATTGGACCTAGGTTTAGGGTTATGTTGAGGGCTAGGCTTAGAGAGACGGTTAGAGTTAGGATTGGACCTAGGGTTAGGGTTATGTTGAGGGCTAGGGTTAGAGAGACGGTTAGTGCTAGGATTGGACCTAGGGTTAGGGTTATGTTGAGGCCTAGGGTTAGAGAGACGGTTAGTGCTAGGATTGGACCTAGGGTTAGTGTTACGTTGAGGGCTAAGGTTAGAGAGACGGTTAGGATGAGGATTGGACATAGGGTTAAGGTTATGTTGAGGGCTAGGGTTAGAGAGACGGTTAGGGTTAGGTTTGGACGTCGGATAAGGTTTAGGTTGAGGGCTAGGGTTAGAGAGACGGTTAGGGTTCGGATTGGACCTAGGTTTAGGGTTAGGTTGAGGGCGAGGGTTAGAGAGACGGTTCGGGTTAGGATTGGACCTAGGGTTAGGGTTAGGTTGAGGGCTAGGGTTAGAGAGACGGTTAAGGTTAGGATTGGACCTAGGGTTAGGGTTAGGTTGAGGGGTCGTGTTAGAGAGACGGTTAGGGTTAGGATTGGACCTAGGGTTAGTGTTATGTTGAGGGGTAGGGTTAGAGAGACGGTTAGGGTTAGAATTGGACCTAGCGTTAGGGTTATGTTGAGGGCTAAGGTTAGAGAGACGGTAAGGGGGAGGATTGGACCTAGGGTTAGGGTTATGTTGAGGGTTAGGGTTAGGATTGGACCTAGGGTTAGTGTTATGTTGAGGGCTAGGGTCAGAGAGCCGGTTAGGGTTAGGATTAGACCTACGGTTAGGGGTATGTTGAGGGCTAGGGTTAGAGAGACGGTTAGGGTTAGGATTGGACCTAGGGTTAGGTTTATGTGGAGGCCCAGGGTTAGAGAGACGGTTAGGGTTAGGATTGGACCTAGGGTTAGGGTTATGTTGAGGGCTAGAGTTAGAGAGACGGTTAGGGTTAGGATTGGACGTAGGGTTAGGGTTATGTTGAGGGCTGGGGTTAGAGAGACGGTTAGGGTTAGGATTGGACCTAGGGTTAGGGTTATGTTGAAGGCTAGGGTTAGAGAGACGGTCAGGGTTAGGATTGGCCCTAGGGTTAGGGTTACGTTGAGGGCTAGATTTCGAGAGACGGTTAGCTTAGGATTGGACCTAGGTTTAGGGTTATGTTGAGGGCTAGGGTTAGAGAGAGGGTGAGGGTTAGGATTGGACCTAGGGTTAGGGTTATGTTGAGGGCTAGGGTTAGAGAGACGGTTAGGGTTAGGATTGGACCCAGGGTTAGGGTTATGTTGAGGGCTAGGGTTAGATAGACGGTTAGGGTTAGGATTGGACCTAGGGTTAGGGTTATGTTGAGGGCTAGGGTCAGAGAGACCGTTAGGGTTACGATTAGACCTACGGTTAGGGGTATGTTGATGGCTAGGGTTAGAGAGACGTTTAGGGTTAGGATTGGACCTAGGGTTAGGGTTATGTTGAAGCCTAGGGTTACAGAGACGGTTAGGGTTAGGATTGGACGTAGGGTTAGGGTTATGTTGAGGGCTAGGGTTAGAGAGACGGTTAGGGTTAGGATTGGACCTAGGGTTAGGGTTATGTTGAAGGCTAGGGTTAGAGAGACGGTCAGGGGTAGGATTGGCCCTAGGGTTAGGGTTATGTTGAGGGCTAGGTTTTGAGAGACGGTTAGGCTTAGGATTGGACCTAGGTTTAGGGTTATGTTGAGGGCTAGGGTTAGAGAGAGGGTGAGGGTTAGGATTGGACCTAGGGTTAGGGTTATGTTGAGGGCTAGGGTTAGAGAGACGGTTAGGGTTAGGATTGGACCCAGGGTTAGGGTTATGTTGAGGGCTAGGGTTAGAGAGACGGTTAGGGTTAGGATTGGACCTAGGGTTAGGGTTATGTTGAGGGCTAGGGTTAGAGAGAGGGTTAGGGTTAGGATTGGACCAAGGGTTGGGGTTAGGTTGAGGGCTAGGGTTAGAGAGACGGTTAGGGTTAGGATTGGACCTAGGGTTAGTGTTAGGTTGAGGGCTAGGGTTAGAGAGACGGTTAGGGTTAGGATTGGACCTAGGGTTAGGGTTATGTTGAAGGCTAGGGTTAGAGAGACCCTTCTGGTTAAGAATGGACCTAGGGTTACGGTTAGGTTGAGGGCTAGGGTTAGAGAGACGGTTAGGGTTAGAATTGGACCTAGGGTTAGGGTTAGGTTGAGGAGTCGTGTTAGAGAGACGGTTAGGGTTAGGATTGGACCTAGGGTTAGGGTTATGTTGAGGGGTAGGGTTAGAGAGACGGTTAGGGTTAGGATTGGACCTAGCGTTAGGGTTATGTTGAGGGCTAGGGTTAGAGAGACGGTAAGGGGGAGGATTGGACCTAGGTTTGGGGTTATGTTGAGGGTTAGGGTTAGGATTGGACCTAGGGTTAGGGTTATGTTGAGGGCTAGGGTTAGTGAGACGGTAAGGGGGAGGATTGGACCTAGGGTTAGGGTTATGGTGAGAGCTAGGGTTAGAGTGACGGTTATGGTTATGATTGGACCTAGGGTTAGTGTTATGTTGAGGGCTAGGGTTAGAGAGACGGTTAGGGTTAGGATTGGACCTAGGGTTAGGGTTATGTTGAGGGATAGGGTTAGAGAGACGGTAAGGGGGAGGATTGGACCTAGGGTTAGGGTTATGTTGAGGGCTAGGGTTAGGATTGGACCTAGGGTTAGGGTTATGTTTAGGGCTAGGGTTAGAGAGTCGGTTAGGGTTAGGATTGGACCTAGGGTTAGGGTTATGTTGAGGGCTACTGTTAGAGAGACGTTTAGGGTTAGGATTGGACCAAGGGTTAGGGTTATGTTGAGGGCTAGGGTTAGAGAGACGGTTAGGGTTAGGATTGGACCTAGGGTTAGGGTTATGTTGAGGGCTAGGGTCAGAGAGACCGTTAGGGTTAGGATTAGACCTAGGTTTAGGGTTATGTTGAGGTCTAGGGTTAGAGAGAGGGTGAGGGTTAGGATTGGACCTAGGGTTAGGGTTATGTTGAGGGCTAGGGTTAGAGAGACGGTTAGGGTTAGGATTGGACCTAGGGATAGGATTATGTTGAGGGCTAGGGTTAGAGAGACGGTTAGGGTTAGGATTGGACTCAGGGTTAGGGTTATGTTGAGGGCTAGGGTTAGAGAGACGGTTAGGGTTAGGATTGGACCTAGGGTTAGGGTTATGTTGAGGGCTAGGGTTAGAGAGAGGGTTAGGGTTAGGATTGGACCAAGGGTTGGTTTTAGGTTGAGGGCTAGGGTTAGAGAGACGGTTAGGGTTAGGATTGGACCTAGGGTTAGGGTTAGGTTGAGGGCTAGGGTTAGAGAGACGGTTAGGGTTAGGATTGGACCTAGGGTTAGGGTTAGGTTGAGGGCTAGAGTTAGAGAGACGGTTAGGGTTAGGATTGGACCTAGGGTTAGGGTTATGTTGAGGGCTAGGGTTAGAGAGACGGTTAGGGTTAGGATTGGACCTAGGGTTAGGGTTATGTTGAGGGCTAGGGTTAGAGAGACGGTCAGGGTTAGGATTGGCCCTAGGGTTAGGGTTATGTTGAGGGCTAGGGTTAGAGAGACGGTTAGGGTTAGGATTGGACCTAGGGATAGGATTATGTTGAGGGCTAGGGTTAAAGAGACGGTTAGGGTTAGGATTGGACCCAGGGTTAGGGTTATGTTGACTGCTAGGGTTAGAGAGACGGTTAGGGTTAGGATTGGACCTAGGGTTAGGGTTATGTTGAGGGCTAGGGTTAGAGAGAGGGTTAGGGTTAGGATTGGACCAAGGGTTGGGGTTAGGTTGAGGGCTAGGGTTAGAGAGACGGTTAGGGTTAGGATTGGACCTAGGTTTAGGGTTAGGTTGAGGGCTAGGCTTAGAGAGACGGTTAGGGTTAGGATTGGACCTAGGGTTAGGGTTAGGTTGAGGGCTAGAGTTAGAGAGACGGTTAGGGTTAGGATTGGACCTAGGGTTAGGGTTATGTTGAGGGCTAGGGTTAGAGAGACGGTTAGGGTTAGGATTGGACCTAGGGTTAGGGTTATGTTGAAGGCTAGGGTTAGAGAGACGGTCAGGGTTAGGATTGGCCCTAGGGTTAGGGTTATGTTGAGGGCTAGGGTTCGAGAGACGGTTAGGCTTAGGATTGGACCTAGGTTTAGGGTTATGTTGAGGGCTAGGGTTAGAGAGAGGGTGAGGGTTAGGATTGGACCTAGGGTTAGGGTTATGTTGAGGGCTAGGGTTAGAGAGACGGTTAGGGTTAGGATTGGACCTAGGGTTAGGGTTATGTTGAGGGCTAGGGTTAGAGAGACGGTTAGGGTTAGGATTGGACCCAGGTTTAGGGCTATGTTGAGGGCTAGGGTTAGAGAGACGGTTAGGGTTAGGATTGGACCTAGGGTTAGGGTTAGGTTGAGGGCTAGGGTTAGAGAGACGGTTCGGGTTAGGATTGGACCTAGGGTTAGGGTTAGGTTGAGGGCTAGGGTTAGAGAGACGGTTAAGGTTAGGATTGGACCTAGGGTTAGGGTTAGGTTGAGGGGTCGTGTTAGAGAGACGGTTAGGGTTAGGATTGGACCTAGGGTTAGTGTTATGTTGAGGGGTAGGGTTAGAGAGACGTTTAGGGTTAGAATTGGACCTAGCGTTAGGGTTATGTTGAGGGCTAGGGTTAGAGAGACGGTAAGGGGGAGGATTGGACCTAGGGTTAGGGTTATGTTGAGGGTTAGGGTTAGGATTGGACCTAGGGTTAGTGTTATGTTGAGGGCTAGGGTCAGAGAGCCCGTTAGGGTTAGGATTAGACCTACGGTTAGGGGTATGTTGAGGGCTAGGGTTAGAGAGACGGTTAGGGTTAGGATTGGACCTAGGGTTAGGTTTATGTGGAGGCCTAGGTTTAGAGAGACGGTTAGGGTTAGGATTGGACCTAGGTTTAGGGTTATGTTGAGGGCTAGAGTTAGAGAGACGGTTAGGGTTAGGATTGGACGTAGGGTTAGGGTTATGTTGAGGGCTAGGGTTAGAGAGACGGTTAGGGTTAGGATTGGACCTAGGGTTAGGGTTATGTTGAAGGCTAGGGTTAGAGAGACGGTCAGGGTTAGGATTGGCCCTAGGGTTAGCGTTACGTTGAGGGCTAGATTTCGAGAGACGGTTAGGCTTAGGATTGGACCTAGGTTTAGGGTTATGTTGAGGGCTAGGGTTAGAGAGAGGGTGAGGGTTAGGATTGGACCTAGGGTTAGGGTTATGTTGAGGGCTAGGGTTAGAGAGACGGTTAGGTTTAGGATTGGACCTAGGGTTAGGGTTATGTTGAGGGCTACTGTTAGAGAGACGGTTAGGGTTAGGATTGGACCCAGGGTTAGGGTTATGTTGAGGGCTAGGGTTAGAGAGACGGTTAGGGTTAGGATTGGACCTAGGGTTAGGGTTATGTTGAGGGCTAGGGTTAGAGAGAGGGTTAGGGTTAGGATTGGACCAAGGGTGGGGGTTAGGTTGAGGGCTAGGGTTAGAGAGACGGTTAGGGTTAGGATTGGACCTAGGGTTAGGGTTAGGTTGAGGGCTAGGGTTAGAGAGACGGTCAGGGTTAGGATTGGCCCTAGGGTTAGGGTTATGTTGAGGGCTAGGGTTCGAGAGACGGTTAGGGTTAGGATTGGACCTAGGTTTAGGGTTATGTTGAGGGCTAGGGTTAGAGAGAGGGTGAGGGTTAGGATTGGACCTAGGGTTAGGGTTATGTTGAGGGCTAGGGTTAGAGAGACGGTTAGGGTTAGGATTGGACCTAGGGTTAGGGTTATGTTGAGGGCTAGGGTTAGAGAGACGGTTAGGGTTAGGATTGGACCCAGGGTTAGGGTTATGTTGAGGGCTAGGGTTAGAGAGACGGTTAGGGTTAGGATTGGACCGAGGGTTAGGGTTATGTTGAGGGCTAGGGTTAGAGAGAAGGTTAGGGTTAGGATTGGACCAAGGGTTGTGGCTAGGTTGAGGGATACGGTTAGAGAGACGGTTAGGGTTAGGATTGGACCTAGGGTTAGGGTTAGGTTGAGGGCTAGGGTTAGAGAGACGGTTAGGGTTAGGATTGGACCTAGGGGTAGGGTTAGGTTGAGGGCTAGGGTTAGAGAGACGGTTAGGGTTAGGATAGGACCAAGGGTTGGGGTTAGGTTGAGGGCTAGGGTTAGAGAGACAGTTAGGGTTAGGATTGGACCTAGGGTTAGGGTTAGGGTTAGGGTTAGGGTTAGAGAGACGGTTAGTGCTAGGATTGGACCTAGGGTTAGGGTTAGGTTGAGGGCTAAGGTTAGAGAGACGGTTAGGATGAGAATTGGACATAGCGTTAGGGTTATGTTGAGGGCTAGGTTTAGAGAGACGGTTAGGGTTAGGATTGGACGTCGGATAAGGTTTACGTTGAGGGCTATGGTTAGAGAGACGGTTAGGATTAGGATTGGACCTAGGGTTAGGGTTAGGTTGAGGACTAGGGTTAAAGAGACGGTTCAGGTTAGGATTGGACCTAGGGTTAGGGTTAGGTTGAGGGCTAAGTTTAGAGAGATGGTTAGGGTTAGGATTGGACCTAGGGTTAGGGTTAGGTTGAGGGGTCGGTTTAGAGAGACGGTTAGGGTTAGGATTGGACCTAGGGGTAGAGTTATATTGAGGGGTAGGGTTAGAGAGACGGTTATGGTTAGGATTGGACCTAGGGTTAGGGTTATGTTGAGGGCTAGGGTTAGAGAGACGGTTAGGGTTAGGATTGGACCTAGGGTTAGGGTTATGTTGAGGGCTATTGTTAGAGAGACGGTAAGGGGGAGGATTGGACCTAGGGTTAGGGTTATGTTGAGGGCTAGGGTTAGGATTGGACCTAGGGTTACGGTTATGTTGACGGCTAGGGTTAGAGAGTCGGTTAGGGTAAGGATTGGACTTAGGGTTAGGGTTATGTTGAGGGCTAGGTTCAGAGAGACGGTTAGGGTTAGGATTGAACCTAGGGTTAGGGTTATGTTGAGGGGTAGGGTTAGAGAAACGGTTAGGGTTAGGATTGGACCTAGGGTTAGGGTTATGTTGAGAGCTAGGGTTAGAGTGACGGTTATGGTTAGGATTGGACCTAGGGTTAGTGTTATGTTGAGGGCTAGGTTTAGAGAGACGGTTAGGGTTAGGATTGGACCTAGGGTTAGTGTTATGTGGAGGGATAGGGTTAGAGAGACGGTAAGGGGGAGGATTGGACCTAGGGTTAGGGTTATGTTGAGGGCTAGGGTTAGGATTGGACCTAGGGTTAGGGTTATGTTTAGGGCTAGTGTTAGAGAGTCGGTTAGGGCTAGGATTGGACCTAGCGTTAGGGTTATGTTGAGGGCTACTGTTAGAGAGACGTTTAGGGTTAGGATTGGACCTAGGGTTAGGGTTATGTTGAGGGCTAGGGTTAGAGAGACGGTTAGGGTTAGGATTGGACCTAGGGTTAGGGTTATGTTGAGGGCTAGGGTTCGAGAGACGGTTAGGCTTAGGATTGGACCTAGGTTTAGGGTTATGTTGAGGGCTAGGGTTAGAGAGAGGGTGAGGGTTAGGATTGGACTTAGGGTTAGGGTTATGTTGAGGGCTAGGGTTAGAGAGACGGTTAGGGTTAGGATTGGACCTAGGGTTAGGGTTATGTTGAGGGCTAGGGTTAGAGAGACGGTTAGGGTTAGGATTGGACCCAGGGTTAGGGTTATGTTGAGGGCTAGGGTTAGAGAGACGGTTAGGGTTAGGATTGGACCTAGGGTTAGGGTTATGTTGAGAGCTAGGGTTAGAGTGACGGTTCTGGTTAGGATTGGACCTAGGGTTAGTGTTATGTTGAGGGCTAGGTTTAGAGAGACGGTTAGGGTTAGGATTGGACCTAGGGTTAGGGTTATGTTGAGGGATAGGGTTAGAGAGACGGTAAGGGGGATGATTGGACCTAGGGTTAGGGTTATGTTGAGGGCTAGGGTTAGGATTGGACCTAGGGTTAGGGTTATGTTTAGGGCTAGGGTTAGAGAGTCGGTTAGGGTTAGGATTGGACCTAGCGTTAGGGTTATGTTGAGGGCTACTGTTAGAGAGACGTTTAGGGTTAGGATTGGACCTAGGGTTAGGGTTATGTTGAGGGCTAGGGTTAGAGAGACGGTTAGGGTTAGGATTGGACCTAGGGTTAGGGTTATGTTGAGGGCTAGGGTTAGAGAGACGGTTAGGGTTAGGATTGGACCTAGGGTTAGGGTTATGTTGAAGGCTAGGGTTAGAGAGACGGTCAGGGTTAGGATTGGCCCTAGGGTTAGGGTTATGTTGAGGGCTAGGGTTCGAGAGACGCTTAGGCTTAGGATTGGACGTAGGTTTAGGGTTATGTTGAAGGCTAGGGTTAGAGAGACGGTCAGGGTTAGGATTGGCCCTAGGGTTAGCGTTACGTTGAGGGCTAGATTTCGAGAGACGGTTAGGCTTAGGATTGGACCTAGGTTTAGGGTTATGTTGAGGGCTAGGGTTAGAGAGAGGGTGAGGGTTAGGATTGGACCTAGGGTTAGGGTTATGTTGAGGGCTAGGGTTAGAGAGACGGTTAGGTTTAGGATTGGACCTAGGGTTAGTGTTATGTTGAGGGCTACTGTTAGAGAGACGGTTAGGGTTAGGATTGGACCCAGGGTTAGGGTTATGTTGAGGGCTAGGGTTAGAGAGACGGTTAGGGTTAGGATTGGACCTAGGGTTAGGGTTATGTTGAGGGCTAGGGTTAGAGAGAGGATTAGGGTTAGGATTGGACCAAGGGTGGGGGTTAGGTTGAGGGCTAGGGTTAGAGAGACGGTTAGGGTTAGGATTGGACCTAGGGTTAGGGTTAGGTTGAGGGCTAGGGTTAGAGAGAAGGTTAGGGTTAGGATTGGACCTAGGTTTAGGGTTAGGTTGAGGGCTAGAGTTAGAGAGACGGTTAGGGTTAGGATTGGACGTAGGGTTAGGGTTATGTTGAGGGCTAGGGTTAGAGAGACGGTTAGGGTTAGGATTGGACCTAGGGTTAGCGTTATGTTGAAGGCTAGGGTTAGAGAGACGGTCAGGGTTAGGATTGGCCCTAGGGTTAGGGTTATGTTGAGGGCTAGGGTTCGAGAGACGGTTAGGGTTAGGATTGGACCTAGGTTTAGGGTTATGTTGAGGGCTAGGGTTAGAGAGAGGGTGAGGGTTAGGATTTTACCTAGGGTTAGGGTTATGTTGAGGGCTAGGGTTAGAGAGACGGTTAGGGTTAGGATTGGACCTAGGGTTAGGGTTATGTTGAGGGCTAGGGTTAGAGAGACGGTTAGGGTTAGGATTGGACCCAGGGTTAGGGTTATGTTGAGGGCTAGGGTTAGAGAGACGGTTAGGGTTAGGATTGGACCTAGGGTTAGGGTTATGTTGAGAGCTAGGGTTAGAGTGACGGTTATGGTTAGGATTGGACCTAGGGTTAGTGTTATGTTGAGGGCTAGGTTTAGAGAGACGGTTAGGGTTAGGATTGGACCTAGGGTTAGTGTTATGTGGAGGGGTGGGTTAGAGAGACGGGAAGGGGGAGGATTGGACCTAGGGTTAGGGTTATGTTGAGGGCTAGGGTTAGGATTGGACCTAGGGTTAGGGTTATGTTTAGGGCTAGTGTTAGAGAGTCGGTTAGGGCTAGGATTGGACCTAGCGTTAGGGTTATGATGAGGGCTACTGTTAGAGAGACGTTTAGGGTTAGGATTGGACCTAGGGTTAGGGTTATGTTGAGGGCTAGGGTTCGAGAGACGGTTAGGCTTAGGATTGGACCTAGGTTTAGGGTTATGTTGAGGGCTAGGGTTAGAGAGAGGGTGAGGGTTAGGATTGGACTTAGGGTTAGGGTTATGTTGAGGGCTAGGGTTAGAGAGACGGTTAGGGTTAGGATTGGACCTAGGGTTAGGGTTATGTTGAGGGCTAGGGTTAGAGAGACGGTTAGGGTTAGGATTGGACCCAGGGTTAGGGTTATGTTGAGGGCTAGGGTTAGAGAGACGGTTAGGGTTAGGATTGGACCTAGGGTTAGGGTTATGTTGAGAGCTAGGGTTAGAGTGACGGTTCTGGTTAGGATTGGACCTAGGGTTAGTGTTATGTTGAGGGCTAGGTTTAGAGAGACGGTTAGGGTTAGGATTGGACCTAGGGTTAGGGTTATGTTGAGGGATAGGGTTAGAGAGACGGTAAGGGGGATGATTGGACCTAGGGTTAGGGTTATGTTGAGGGCTAGGGTTAGGATTGGACCTAGGGTTAGGGTTATGTTTAGGGCTAGGGTTAGAGAGTCGGTTAGGGTTAGGATTGGACCTAGCGTTAGGGTTATGTTGAGGGCTACTGTTAGAGAGACGTTTAGGGTTAGGATTGGACCTAGGGTTAGGGTTATGTTGAGGGCTAGGGTTAGAGAGACGGTTAGGGTTAGGATTGGACCTAGGGTTAGGGTTATGTTGAGGGCTAGGTTTAGAGAGACGGTTAGGGTTAGGATTGGACCTAGGGTTAGGGTTATGTTGAAGGCTAGGGTTAGAGAGACGGTCAGGGTTAGGATTGGCCCTAGGGTTAGGGTTATGTTGAGGGCTAGGGTTCGAGAGACGCTTAGGCTTAGGATTGGACGTAGGTTTAGGGTTATGTTGAGAGCTAGGGTTAGAGAGAGGGTGAGGGTTAGGATTGTACTTAGGGTTAGGGTTATGTTGAGGGCTAGGGTTAGAGAGACGGTTAGGGTTAGGATTGGACCTAGGGTTAGGGTTATGTTGAGGGCTAGGGTTAGAGAGACGGTTAGGGTTAGGATTGGACCCAGGGTTAGGGTTATGTTGAGGGCTAGGGTTAGAGAGACGGTTAGGGTTAGGATTGGACCTAGGGTTAGGGTTATGTTGAGGGCTAGGGTTAGAGAGAGGGTTAGGGTTAGGATAGGACCAAGGGTTGGGGTTAGGTTGAGGGCTAGGGTTAGAGAGACAGTTAGGGTTAGGATTGGGCCTAGGGTTAGGGTTATGTTGAGGGCTAGGGTTAGAGAGACGGTTAGGGTTAGGATTGGACCTAGGGTTAGGGTTATGTTGAGGGCTAGGCTTAGAGAGACGGTTAGGGTTAGGATTGGACCTAGGGTTAGGGTTATGTTGAGGGCTAGGGTTAGAGAGACGGTTAGTGCTAGGATTGGACCTAGGGTTAGGGTTATGTTGAGGCCTAGGGTTAGAGAGACGGTTAGTGCTAGGATTGGACCTAGGGTTAGTGTTACGTTGAGGGCTAAGGTTAGAGAGACGGTTAGGATGAGGATTGGACATAGGGTTAAGGTTATGTTGAGGGCTAGGGTTAGAGAGACGGTTAGGGTTAGGTTTGGACGTCGGATAAGGTTTAGGTTGAGGGCTAGGGTTAGAGAGACGGTTAGGGTTCGGATTGGACCTAGGGTTAGGGTTAGGTTGAGGGCTAGGGTTAGAGAGACGGTTCGGGTTAGGATTGGACCTAGGGTTAGGGTTAGGTTGAGGGCTAGGGTTAGAGAGACGGTTAAGGTTAGGATTGGACCTAGGGTTAGGGTTAGGTTGAGGGGTCGTGTTAGAGAGACGGTTAGGGTTAGGATTGGACCTAGGGTTAGTGTTATGTTGAGGGGTAGGGTTAGAGAGACGGTTAGGGTTAGAATTGGACCTAGCGTTAGGGTTATGTTGAGGGCTAAGGTTAGAGAGACGGTAAGGGGGAGGATTGGACCTAGGGTTAGGGTTATGTTGAGGGTTAGGGTTAGGATTGGACCTAGGGTTAGTGTTATGTTGAGGGCTAGGGTCAGAGAGCCGGTTAGGGTTAGGATTAGACCTACGGTTAGGGGTATGTTGAGGGCTAGGGTTAGAGAGACGGTTAGGGTTAGGATTGGACCTAGGGTTAGGTTTATGTGGAGGCCTAGGGTTAGAGAGACGGTTAGGGTTAGGATTGGACCTAGGGTTAGGGTTATGTTGAGGGCTAGAGTTAGAGAGACGGTTAGGGTTAGGATTGGACGTAGGGTTAGGGTTATGTTGAGGGCTGGGGTTAGAGAGACGCTTAGGGTTAGGATTGGACCTAGGGTTAGGGTTATGTTGAAGGCTAGGGTTAGAGAGACGGTCAGGGTTAGGATTGGCCCTAGGGTTAGGGTTACGTTGAGGGCTAGATTTCGAGAGACGGTTAGGCTTAGGATTGGACCTAGGTTTAGGGTTATGTTGAGGGCTAGGGTTAGAGAGAGGGTGAGGGTTAGGATTGTACTTAGGGTTAGGGTTATGTTGAGGGCTAGGGTTAGAGAGACGGTTAGGGTTAGGATTGGACCTAGGGTTAGGGTTATGTTGAGGGCTAGGGTTAGAGAGACGGTTAGGGTTAGGATTGGAACCAGGGTTAGGGTTATGTTGAGGGCTAGGGTTAGAGAGACGGTTAGGGTTAGGATTGGACCTAGGGTTAGGGTTATGTTGAGGGCTAGGGTTAGAGAGACGGTTAGGGTTAGGATTGGGCCTAGGGTTAGGGTTATGTTGAGGGCTAGGGTTAGAGAGACGGTTAGGGTTAGGATTGGACCTAGGGTTAGGGTTATGTTGAGGGCTAGGCTTAGAGAGACGGTTAGAGTTAGGATTGGACCTAGGGTTAGGGTTATGTTGAGGGCTAGGGTTAGAGAGACGGTTAGTGCTAGGATTGGACCTAGGGTTAGGGTTATGTTGAGGCCTAGGGTTAGAGAGACGGTTAGTGCTAGGATTGGACCTAGGGTTAGTGTTACGTTGAGGGCTAAGGTTAGAGAGACGGTTAGGATGAGGATTGGACATAGGGTTAAGGTTATGTTGAGGGCTAGGGTTAGAGAGACGGTTAGGGTTAGGTTTGGACGTCGGATAAGGTTTAGGTTGAGGGCTAGGGTTAGAGAGACGGTTAGGGTTCGGATTGGACCTAGGGTTAGGGTTAGGTTGAGGGCTAGGGTTAGAGAGACGGTTCGGGTTAGGATTGGACCTAGGGTTAGGGTTAGGTTGAGGGCTAGGGTTAGAGAGACGGTTAAGGTTAGGATTGGACCTAGGGTTAGGGTTAGGTTGAGGGGTCGTGTTAGAGAGACGGTTAGGGTTAGGATTGGACCTAGGGTTAGTGTTATGTTGAGGGGTAGGGTTAGAGAGACGGTTAGGGTTAGAATTGGACCTAGCGTTAGGGTTATGTTGAGGGCTAAGGTTAGAGAGACGGTAAGGGGGAGGATTGGACCTAGGGTTAGGGTTATGTTGAGGGTTAGGGTTAGGATTGGACCTAGGGTTAGTGTTATGTTGAGGGCTAGGGTCAGAGAGCCGGTTAGGGTTAGGATTAGACCTACGGTTAGGGGTATGTTGAGGGCTAGGGTTAGAGAGACGGTTAGGGTTAGGATTGGACCTAGGGTTAGGTTTATGTGGAGGCCTAGGGTTAGAGAGACGGTTAGGGTTAGGATTGGACCTAGGGTTAGGGTTATGTTGAGGGCTAGAGTTAGAGAGACGGTTAGGGTTAGGATTGGACGTAGGGTTAGGGTTATGTTGAGGGCTGGGGTTAGAGAGACGCTTAGGGTTAGGATTGGACCTAGGGTTAGGGTTATGTTGAAGGCTAGGGTTAGAGAGACGGTCAGGGTTAGGATTGGCCCTAGGGTTAGGGTTACGTTGAGGGCTAGATTTCGAGAGACGGTTAGGCTTAGGATTGGACCTAGGTTTAGGGTTATGTTGAGGGCTAGGGTTAGAGAGAGGGTGAGGGTTAGGATTGTACTTAGGGTTAGGGTTATGTTGAGGGCTAGGGTTAGAGAGACGGTTAGGGTTAGGATTGGACCTAGGGTTAGGGTTATGTTGAGGGCTAGGGTTAGAGAGACGGTTAGGGTTAGGATTGGAACCAGGGTTAGGGTTATGTTGAGGGCTAGGGTTAGAGAGACGGTTAGGGTTAGGATTGGACCTAGGGTTAGGGTTATGTTGAGGGCTAGGGTTAGAGAGAGGGTTAGGGTTAGGATAGGACCAAGGGTTGGGGTTAGGTTGAGGGCTAGGGTTAGAGAGACAGTTAGGGTTAGGATTGGGCCTAGGGTTAGGGTTATGTTGAGGGCTAGGGTTAGAGAGACGGTTAGGGTTAGGATTGGACCTAGGGTTAGGGTTATGTTGAGGGCTAGGCTTAGAGAGACGGTTAGAGTTAGGATTGGACCTAGGGTTAGGGTTATGTTGAGGGCTAGGGTTAGAGAGACGGTTAGTGCTAGGATTGGACCTAGGGTTAGGGTTATGTTGAGGCCTAGGGTTAGAGAGACGGTTAGTGCTAGGATTGGACCTAGGGTTAGTGTTACGTTGAGGGCTAAGGTTAGAGAGACGGTTAGGATGAGGATTGGACATAGGGTTAAGGTTATGTTGAGGGCTAGGGTTAGAGAGACGGTTAGGGTTAGGTTTGGACGTCGGATAAGGTTTAGGTTGAGGGCTAGGGTTAGAGAGACGGTTAGGGTTCGGATTGGACCTAGGTTTAGGGTTAGGTTGAGGGCGAGGGTTAGAGAGACGGTTCGGGTTAGGATTGGACCTAGGGTTAGGGTTAGGTTGAGGGCTAGGGTTAGAGAGACGGTTAAGGTTAGGATTGGACCTAGGGTTAGGGTTAGGTTGAGGGGTCGTGTTAGAGAGACGGTTAGGGTTAGGATTGGACCTAGGGTTAGTGTTATGTTGAGGGGTAGGGTTAGAGAGACGGTTAGGGTTAGAATTGGACCTAGCGTTAGGGTTATGTTGAGGGCTAAGGTTAGAGAGACGGTAAGGGGGAGGATTGGACCTAGGGTTAGGGTTATGTTGAGGGTTAGGGTTAGGATTGGACCTAGGGTTAGTGTTATGTTGAGGGCTAGGGTCAGAGAGCCGGTTAGGGTTAGGATTAGACCTACGGTTAGGGGTATGTTGAGGGCTAGGGTTAGAGAGACGGTTAGGGTTAGGATTGGACCTAGGGTTAGGTTTATGTGGAGGCCCAGGGTTAGAGAGACGGTTAGGGTTAGGATTGGACCTAGGGTTAGGGTTATGTTGAGGGCTAGAGTTAGAGAGACGGTTAGGGTTAGGATTGGACGTAGGGTTAGGGTTATGTTGAGGGCTGGGGTTAGAGAGACGGTTAGGGTTAGGATTGGACCTAGGGTTAGGGTTATGTTGAAGGCTAGGGTTAGAGAGACGGTCAGGGTTAGGATTGGCCCTAGGGTTAGGGTTACGTTGAGGGCTAGATTTCGAGAGACGGTTAGCTTAGGATTGGACCTAGGTTTAGGGTTATGTTGAGGGCTAGGGTTAGAGAGAGGGTGAGGGTTAGGATTGGACCTAGGGTTAGGGTTATGTTGAGGGCTAGGGTTAGAGAGACGGTTAGGGTTAGGATTGGACCCAGGGTTAGGGTTATGTTGAGGGCTAGGGTTAGATAGACGGTTAGGGTTAGGATTGGACCTAGGGTTAGGGTTATGTTGAGGGCTAGGGTCAGAGAGACCGTTAGGGTTACGATTAGACCTACGGTTAGGGGTATGTTGATGGCTAGGGTTAGAGAGACGTTTAGGGTTAGGATTGGACCTAGGGTTAGGGTTATGTTGAAGCCTAGGGTTACAGAGACGGTTAGGGTTAGGATTGGACGTAGGGTTAGGGTTATGTTGAGGGCTAGGGTTAGAGAGACGGTTAGGGTTAGGATTGGACCTAGGGTTAGGGTTATGTTGAAGGCTAGGGTTAGAGAGACGGTCAGGGGTAGGATTGGCCCTAGGGTTAGGGTTATGTTGAGGGCTAGGTTTTGAGAGACGGTTAGGCTTAGGATTGGACCTAGGTTTAGGGTTATGTTGAGGGCTAGGGTTAGAGAGAGGGTGAGGGTTAGGATTGGACCTAGGGTTAGGGTTATGTTGAGGGCTAGGGTTAGAGAGACGGTTAGGGTTAGGATTGGACCCAGGGTTAGGGTTATGTTGAGGGCTAGGGTTAGAGAGACGGTTAGGGTTAGGATTGGACCTAGGGTTAGGGTTATGTTGAGGGCTAGGGTTAGAGAGAGGGTTAGGGTTAGGATTGGACCAAGGGTTGGGGTTAGGTTGAGGGCTAGGGTTAGAGAGACGGTTAGGGTTAGGATTGGACCTAGGGTTAGTGTTAGGTTGAGGGCTAGGGTTAGAGAGACGGTTAGGGTTAGGATTGGACCTAGGGTTAGGGTTATGTTGAAGGCTAGGGTTAGAGAGACCCTTCTGGTTAAGAATGGACCTAGGGTTACGGTTAGGTTGAGGGCTAGGGTTAGAGAGACGGTTAGGGTTAGAATTGGACCTAGGGTTAGGGTTAGGTTGAGGAGTCGTGTTAGAGAGACGGTTAGGGTTAGGATTGGACCTAGGGTTAGGGTTATGTTGAGGGGTAGGGTTAGAGAGACGGTTAGGGTTAGGATTGGACCTAGCGTTAGGGTTATGTTGAGGGCTAGGGTTAGAGAGACGGTAAGGGGGAGGATTGGACCTAGGTTTGGGGTTATGTTGAGGGTTAGGGTTAGGATTGGACCTAGGGTTAGGGTTATGTTGAGGGCTAGGGTTAGTGAGACGGTAAGGGGGAGGATTGGACCTAGGGTTAGGGTTATGGTGAGAGCTAGGGTTAGAGTGACGGTTATGGTTATGATTGGACCTAGGGTTAGTGTTATGTTGAGGGCTAGGGTTAGAGAGACGGTTAGGGTTAGGATTGGACCTAGGGTTAGGGTTATGTTGAGGGATAGGGTTAGAGAGACGGTAAGGGGGAGGATTGGACCTAGGGTTAGGGTTATGTTGAGGGCTAGGGTTAGGATTGGACCTAGGGTTAGGGTTATGTTTAGGGCTAGGGTTAGAGAGTCGGTTAGGGTTAGGATTGGACCTAGGGTTAGGGTTATGTTGAGGGCTACTGTTAGAGAGACGTTTAGGGTTAGGATTGGACCAAGGGTTAGGGTTATGTTGAGGGCTAGGGTTAGAGAGACGGTTAGGGTTAGGATTGGACCTAGGGTTAGGGTTATGTTGAGGGCTAGGGTCAGAGAGACCGTTAGGGTTAGGATTAGACCTAGGTTTAGGGTTATGTTGAGGTCTAGGGTTAGAGAGAGGGTGAGGGTTAGGATTGGACCTAGGGTTAGGGTTATGTTGAGGGCTAGGGTTAGAGAGACGGTTAGGGTTAGGATTGGACCTAGGGATAGGATTATGTTGAGGGCTAGGGTTAGAGAGACGGTTAGGGTTAGGATTGGACTCAGGGTTAGGGTTATGTTGAGGGCTAGGGTTAGAGAGACGGTTAGGGTTAGGATTGGACCTAGGGTTAGGGTTATGTTGAGGGCTAGGGTTAGAGAGAGGGTTAGGGTTAGGATTGGACCAAGGGTTGGTTTTAGGTTGAGGGCTAGGGTTAGAGAGACGGTTAGGGTTAGGATTGGACCTAGGGTTAGGGTTAGGTTGAGGGCTAGGGTTAGAGAGACGGTTAGGGTTAGGATTGGACCTAGGGTTAGGGTTAGGTTGAGGGCTAGAGTTAGAGAGACGGTTAGGGTTAGGATTGGACCTAGGGTTAGGGTTATGTTGAGGGCTAGGGTTAGAGAGACGGTTAGGGTTAGGATTGGACCTAGGGTTAGGGTTATGTTGAGGGCTAGGGTTAGAGAGACGGTCAGGGTTAGGATTGGCCCTAGGGTTAGGGTTATGTTGAGGGCTAGGGTTAGAGAGACGGTTAGGGTTAGGATTGGACCTAGGGATAGGATTATGTTGAGGGCTAGGGTTAAAGAGACGGTTAGGGTTAGGATTGGACCCAGGGTTAGGGTTATGTTGACTGCTAGGGTTAGAGAGACGGTTAGGGTTAGGATTGGACCTAGGGTTAGGGTTATGTTGAGGGCTAGGGTTAGAGAGAGGGTTAGGGTTAGGATTGGACCAAGGGTTGGGGTTAGGTTGAGGGCTAGGGTTAGAGAGACGGTTAGGGTTAGGATTGGACCTAGGTTTAGGGTTAGGTTGAGGGCTAGGCTTAGAGAGACGGTTAGGGTTAGGATTGGACCTAGGGTTAGGGTTAGGTTGAGGGCTAGAGTTAGAGAGACGGTTAGGGTTAGGATTGGACCTAGGGTTAGGGTTATGTTGAGGGCTAGGGTTAGAGAGACGGTTAGGGTTAGGATTGGACCTAGGGTTAGGGTTATGTTGAAGGCTAGGGTTAGAGAGACGGTCAGGGTTAGGATTGGCCCTAGGGTTAGGGTTATGTTGAGGGCTAGGGTTCGAGAGACGGTTAGGCTTAGGATTGGACCTAGGTTTAGGGTTATGTTGAGGGCTAGGGTTAGAGAGAGGGTGAGGGTTAGGATTGGACCTAGGGTTAGGGTTATGTTGAGGGCTAGGGTTAGAGAGACGGTTAGGGTTAGGATTGGACCTAGGGTTAGGGTTATGTTGAGGGCTAGGGTTAGAGAGACGGTTAGGGTTAGGATTGGACCCAGGTTTAGGGCTATGTTGAGGGCTAGGGTTAGAGAGACGGTTAGGGTTAGGATTGGACCTAGGGTTAGGGTTATGTTGAGGGCTAGGGTTAGAGAGAGAGTTAGGGTTAGGATTGGACCAAGGGTTGGGGCTAGGATGAGGGATACGGTTAGAGAGACGGTTAGGGTTAGGATTGGACCTAGGGTTAGGGTTAGGTTGAGGGCTAGGGTTAGAGAGACGGTTAGGGTTAGGATTGGACCTAGGGTTAGGGTTATGTTGAGGGGTAGGGTTAGAGAGACGGTTAGGGTTAGGATTGGACCTAGCGTTAGGGTTATGTTGAGGGCTAGGGTTAGAGAGACGGTAAGGGGGAGGATTGGAACTAGGGTTAGGGTTATGTTGAGGGTTAGGTTTAGGATTGGACCTAGGGTTAGGGTTATGTTGAGGGCTAGGGTTAGAGAGTCGGTTAGTTTTAGGATTGGACCTAGGTTTAGTGTTATGTTGAGGGCTAGGTTCAGAGAGACGGTTAGGGTTAGGATTGAACCTAGGGTTAGGGTTAGGTTGAGTGCTAAGGTTAGAGAGACGGTTAGGGTGAGGATTGGACATAGGGTTAGGGTTATGTAGAGGGTTAGGGTTAGAGAGACGGTTAGGGTTAGGATTGGACCTAGGGTTAGGGTTATGTTGAGGGCTACGGTTAGAGAGAGGGATAGGGTTAGGATTGGACCTAGGGTTAGGGTTATGTTGAGGGCTAGGGTTAGAGAGACGGTTAGGGTTAGGATTGGACCTAGGTTTAGGGTTATGTTGATGCCTAGGGTTAGAGAGACGGTTAGGGTTAGGATTGGACCTAAGGTTAGGGTTATGTTGAGGGCTAGGGTTAGAGAGACGGTTAGGGTTAGGATTGGACCTAGGGTTAGGGGTATGTTGAGGGCTAGGGTTAGAGAGAGGGTTAGGGTTAGGATTGGACGTCGGATAAGGTTTAGGTTGAGGGCTAGGGTTAGAGAGACGGTTATGATTAGGATTGGACCTAGGGTTAGGGTTAGGTTGAGGGCTAGGGTTAGAGAGACGGTTCGGGTTAGGATTGGACCTAGGGTTAGGGTTAGGTTGAGGGCTAGGGTTAGAGAAACGGTTAGGGTTAGGATTGGACATAGGGTTAGGGTTATGTTGAGGGGTAGGGTTAGGATTGGACCTAGGGTTAGTGTTATGTTGAGAGCTAGTGTTAGATAGACGGTTATGGTTAGGATTGGACCTAGGGTTAGGGTTATGTTGAGGGCTAGGAGTAGAGAGACGGTTAGGGTTAGGATTGGACCTAGGGTTAGGGTTATGTTGAAAGCTAGGTTTAGAGAGACGGTTAGGGTTAGGATTGGACCTAGGGTTAGGGTTATCTTGAGGGCTAGGGTTAGAGAGACGGTCAGGGTTAGGATTGGCCCTAGGCTTAGGGTAATGTTGAGGGCTAGGGTTCGAGAGAGGGTTAGGGTTAGGATTGGACCTAGGGTTAGGGTTATGTTGAGGGCTAGGTTCAGACAGACGGTTAGAGTTAGGATTGGACCTAGGGTTAGGGTTATGTTGAGGGCTATTGTTAGAGAGATCGTTAGGGTTAGGATTGGACCTAGGGTTAGGGTTATGTTGAGGGCTAGGGTTAGAGAGACGGTTAGGGTTAAGATTGGACCTAGGGTTAGGGTTAGGTTGAGGGCTAGGATTAGAGAGACGGTTAGGGTGAGGATTGGACCTAGGGTTAGGGTTATGTTGAGGGGTAGGGTTAGAGAGATGGTTAGGGTTAGGATTGGACCAAGGGTTGGGGTTAGGTTGAGGGCTAGGGTTAGAGAGACGGTTAGGGTTAGGATTGGACCTAGGGTTAGGGTTAGGTTGATGGCTAGGGTTAGAGAGACGGTTAGGGTTAGGATTGGACCTAGGCTTAGGGTTAGGTTGAGGGCTAGGGTTAGAGAGACGGTTAGGGTTAGGATTGGACCTAGGGTTAGCGTTATGTTGAGGGCTAGGGTTAGAGAGACGATTAGGGTTAGGATTGGACCTAGGGTTAGGGTTATGTTGAGGGCTAGGCTTAGAGCGACGGTTAGGGTTAGGATTGGACCTAGGGTTAGGGTTATGTTGAGGGCTAGGGTTAGAGAGACGGTTAGTGCTGGGATTGGACCTAGGGTTAGGGTTAGGTTGAGGGCTAAGTTTAGAGAGACGGTTAGGATGAGAATTGGACATAGGGTTAGGGTTATGTTGAGGGCTAGGGTTAGAGAGACGGTTAGGGTTAGGATTGGACGTCGGATAAGGTTTACGTTGAGGGCTAGGGTTAGAGAGACGGTCAGGATTAGGATTGGACCTAGGGTTAGGGTTAGGTTGAGGGCTAAGGTTAGAGAGACGGTTAGGGCTAGGATTGGACCTAGGGTTAGGGTTAGGTTGAGGGGTCTGTTTAGAGAGACGGTTAGGGTTAGGATCGGACGTCGGATAAGGTTTAGGTTGAGGGCTAGGGTTAGAGAGACGGTTAGGGTACGGATTGGACCTAGGGTTAGGGTTAGGTTGAGGGCTAGGGTTAGAGAGACGGTTCGGGTTAAGAATGGACCTAGTGTTACGGTTAGGTTGAGGGCTAGGGTTAGAGAGACGGTTAGGGTTAGAATTGGACCTAGGGTTAGGGTTAGGTTGAGGAGTCGTGTTAGAGAGACGGTTAGGGTTAGGATTGGACCTAGGGTTAGGGTTATGTTGAGGGGTAGGGTTAGAGAGACGGTTAGGGTTAGGATTGGACCTAGCGTTAGGGTTATGTTGAGGGCTAGGGTTAGAGAGACGGTAAGGGGGAGGATTGGACCTAGGGTTGGGGTTATGTTGAGGGTTAGGGTTAGGATTGGACCTAGGGTTAGGGTTATGTTGAGGGCTAGGGTTAGTGAGACTGTAAGGGGGAGGATTGGACCTAGGGTTAGGGTTATGTTGAGGGTTAGGGTTAGGATTGGACCTAGGGTTAGGGTTATGGTGAGAGCTAGGGTTAGAGTGACGGTTATGGTTATGATTGGACCTAGGGTTAGTGTTATGTTGAGGGCTAGGGTTAGAGAGACGGTTAGGGTTAGGATTGGACCTAGGGTTAGGGTTATGTTGAGGGATAGGGTTAGAGAGACGGTAAGGGGGAGGATTGGACCTAGGGTTAGGGTTATGTTGAGGGCTAGGGTTAGGATTGGACCTAGGGTTAGGGTTATGTTTAGGGCTAGGGTTAGAGAGACGGTTAGGATGAGGATTGGACATAGGGTTAAGGTTATGTTGAGGGCTAGGGTTAGAGAGACGGTTAGGATGAGGATTGGACATAGGGTTAAGGTTATGTTGAGGGCTAGGCTTAGAGAGACGGTTAGAGTTAGGATTGGACCTAGGGTTAGGGTTATGTTGAGGGCTAGGGTTAGAGAGACGGTTAGTGCTAGGATTGGACCTAGGGTTAGGGTTATGTTGAGGCCTAGGGTTAGAGAGACGGTTAGTGCTAGGATTGGACCTAGGGTTAGTGTTACGTTGAGGGCTAAGGTTAGAGAGACGGTTAGGATGAGGATTGGACATAGGGTTAAGGTTATGTTGAGGGCTAGGGTTAGAGAGACGGTTAGGGTTAGGTTTGGACGTCGGATAAGGTTTAGGTTGAGGGCTAGGGTTAGAGAGACGGTTAGGGTTCGGATTGGACCTAGGTTTAGGGTTAGGTTGAGGGCGAGGGTTAGAGAGACGGTTCGGGTTAGGATTGGACCTAGGGTTAGGGTTAGGTTGAGGGCTAGGGTTAGAGAGACGGTTAAGGTTAGGATTGGACCTAGGGTTAGGGTTAGGTTGAGGGGTCGTGTTAGAGAGACGGTTAGGGTTAGGATTGGACCTAGGTTTAGTGTTATGTTGAGGGGTAGGGTTAGAGAGACGGTTAGGGTTAGAATTGGACCTAGCGTTAGGGTTATGTTGAGGGCTAAGGTTAGAGAGACGGTAAGGGGGAGGATTGTACCTAGGGTTAGGGTTATGTTGAGGGTTAGGGTTAGGATTGGACCTAGGGTTAGTGTTATGTTGAGGGCTAGGGTCAGAGAGCCGGTTAGGGTTAGGATTAGACCTACGGTTAGGGGTATGTTGAGGGCTAGGGTTAGAGAGACGGTTAGGGTTAGGATTGGACCTAGGGTTAGGTTTATGTGGAGGCCCAGGGTTAGAGAGACGGTTAGGGTTAGGATTGGACCTAGGGTTAGGGTTATGTTGAGGGCTAGAGTTAGAGAGACGGTTAGGGTTAGGATTGGACGTAGGGTTAGGGTTATGTTGAGGGCTGGGGTTAGAGAGACGGTTAGGGTTAGGATTGGACCTAGGGTTAGGGTTATGTTGAAGGCTAGGGTTAGAGAGACGGTCAGGGTTAGGATTGGCCCTAGGGTTAGGGTTACGTTGAGGGCTAGATTTCGAGAGACGGTTAGCTTAGGATTGGACCTAGGTTTAGGGTTATGTTGAGGGCTAGGGTTAGAGAGAGGGTGAGGGTTAGGATTGGACCTAGGGTTAGGGTTATGTTGAGGGCTAGGGTTAGAGAGACGGTTAGGGTTAGGATTGTACCCAGGGTTAGGGTTATGTTGAGGGCTAGGGTTAGATAGACGGTTAGGGTTAGGATTGGACCTAGGGTTAGGGTTATGTTGAGGGCTAGGGTCAGAGAGACCGTTAGGGTTACGATTAGACCTACGGTTAGGGGTATGTTGATGGCTAGGGTTAGAGAGACGTTTAGGGTTAGGATTGGACCTAGGGTTAGGGTTATGTTGAAGCCTAGGGTTACAGAGACGGTTAGGGTTAGGATTGGACGTAGGGTTAGGGTTATGTTGAGGGCTAGGGTTAGAGAGACGGTTAGGGTTAGGATTGGACCTAGGGTTAGGGTTATGTTGAAGGCTAGGGTTAGAGAGACGGTCAGGGGTAGGATTGGCCCTAGGGTTAGGGTTATGTTGAGGGCTAGGTTTTGAGAGACGGTTAGGCTTAGGATTGGACCTAGGTTTAGGGTTATGTTGAGGGCTAGGGTTAGAGAGAGGGTGAGGGTTAGGATTGGACCTAGGGTTAGGGTTATGTTGAGGGCTAGGGTTAGAGAGACGGTTAGGGTTAGGATTGGACCCAGGGTTAGGGTTATGTTGAGGGCTAGGGTTAGAGAGACGGTTAGGGTTAGGATTGGACCTAGGGTTAGGGTTATGTTGAGGGCTAGGGTTAGAGAGAGGGTTAGGGTTAGGATTGGACCAAGGGTTGGGGTTAGGTTGAGGGCTAGGGTTAGAGAGACGGTTAGGGTTAGGATTGGACCTAGGGTTAGTGTTAGGTTGAGGGCTAGGGTTAGAGAGACGGTTAGGGTTAGGATTGGACCTAGGGTTAGGGTTATGTTGAAGGCTAGGGTTAGAGAGACCCTTCTGGTTAAGAATGGACCTAGGGTTACGGTTAGGTTGAGGGCTAGGGTTAGAGAGACGGTTAGGGTTAGAATTGGACCTAGGGTTAGGGTTAGGTTGAGGAGTCGTGTTAGAGAGACGGTTAGGGTTAGGATTGGACCTAGGGTTAGGGTTATGTTGAGGGGTAGGGTTAGAGAGACGGTTAGGGTTAGGATTGGACCTAGGGTTAGGGTTATGTTGAGGGTTAGGGTTAGGATTGGACCTAGGGTTAGGGTTATGTTGAGGGCTAGGGTTAGTGAGACGGTAAGGGGGAGGATTGGACCTAGGGTTAGGGTTATGGTGAGAGCTAGGGTTAGAGTGACGGTTATGGTTATGATTGGACCTAGGGTTAGTGTTATGTTGAGGGCTAGGGTTAGAGAGACGGTTAGGATTAGGATTGGATCTAGGGTTAGGGTTATGTTGAGGGATAGGGTTAGAGAGACGGTAAGGGGGAGGATTGGACCTAGGGTTAGGGTTATGTTGAGGGCTAGGGTTAGGATTGGACCTAGGGTTAGGGTTATGTTTAGGGCTAGGGTTAGAGAGTCGGTTAGGGTTAGGATTGGACCTAGGGTTAGGGTTATGTTGAGGGCTACTGTTAGAGAGACGTTTAGGGTTAGGATTGGACCAAGGGTTAGGGTTATGTTGAGGGCTAGGGTTAGAGAGACGGTTAGGGTTAGGATTGGACCTAGGGTTAGTGTTATGTTGATGGCTAGGGTCAGAGAGACCGTTAGGGTTAGGATTAGACCTAGGTTTAGGGTTATGTTGAGGTCTAGGGTTAGAGAGAGGGTGAGGGTTAGGATTGGACCTAGGGTTAGGGTTATGTTGAGGGCTAGGGTTAGAGAGACGGTTAGGGTTAGGATTGGACCTAGGGATAGGATTATGTTGAGGGCTAGGGTTAGAGAGACGGTTAGGGTTAGGATTGGACTCAGGGTTAGGGTTATGTTGAGGGCTAGGGTTAGAGAGACGGTTAGGGTTAGGATTGGACCTAGGGTTAGGGTTATGTTGAGGGCTAGGGTTAGAGAGAGGGTTAGGGTTAGGATTGGACCAAGGGTTGGTTTTAGGTTGAGGGCTAGGGTTAGAGAGACGGTTAGGGTTAGGATTGGACCTAGGGTTAGGGTTAGGTTGAGGGCTAGGGTTAGAGAGACGGTTAGGGTTAGGATTGGACCTAGGGTTAGGGTTAGGTTGAGGGCTAGAGTTAGAGAGACGGTTAGGGTTAGGATTGGACCTAGGGTTAGGGTTATGTTGAGGGCTAGGGTTAGAGAGACGGTTAGGGTTAGGATTGGACCTAGGGTTAGGGTTATGTTGAGGGCTAGGGTTAGAGAGACGGTCAGGGTTAGGATTGGCCCTAGGGTTAGGGTTATGTTGAGGGCTAGGGTTAGAGAGACGGTTAGGGTTAGGATTGGACCTAGGGATAGGATTATGTTGAGGGCTAGGGTTAAAGAGACCGTTAGGGTTAGGATTGGACCCAGGGTTAGGGTTATGTTGACTGCTAGGGTTAGAGAGACGGTTAGGGTTAGGATTGGACCTAGGGTTAGGGTTATGTTGAGGGCTAGGGTTAGAGAGAGGGTTAGGGTTAGGATTGGACCAAGGGTTGGGGTTAGGTTGAGGGCTAGGGTTAGAGAGACGGTTAGGGTTAGGATTGGACCTAGGTTTAGGGTTAGGTTGAGGGCTAGGCTTAGAGAGACGGTTAGGGTTAGGATTGGACCTAGGGTTAGGGTTAGGTTGAGGGCTAGAGTTAGAGAGACGGTTAGGGTTAGGATTGGACCTAGGGTTAGGGTTATGTTGAGGGCTAGGGTTAGAGAGACGGTTAGGGTTAGGATTGGACCTAGGGTTAGGGTTATGTTGAAGGCTAGGGTTAGAGAGACGGTCAGGGTTAGGATTGGCCCTAGGGTTAGGGTTATGTTGAGGGCTAGGGTTCGAGAGACGGTTAGGCTTAGGATTGGACCTAGGGTTAGGGTTATGTTGAGGGCTAGGGTTAGAGAGACGGTTAGGGTTAGGATTGGACCTAGGGTTAGGGTTATGTTGAGGGCTAGGGTTAGAGAGACGGTTAGGGTTAGGATTGGACCCAGGTTTAGGGCTATGTTGAGGGCTAGGGTTAGAGAGACGGTTAGGGTTAGGATTGGACCTAGGGTTAGGGTTATGTTGAGGGCTAGGGTTAGAGAGAGAGTTAGGGTTAGGATTGGACCAAGGGTTGGGGCTAGGATGAGGGATACGGTTAGAGAGACGGTTAGGGTTAGGATTGGACCTAGGGTTAGGGTTAGGTTGAGGGCTAGGGTTAGAGAGACGGTTAGGGTTAGGATTGGACCTAGGGTTAGGGTTATGTTGAGGGGTAGGGTTAGAGAGACGGTTAGGGTTAGGATTGGACCTAGCGTTAGGGTTATGTTGAGGGCTAGGGTTAGAGAGACGGTAAGGGGGAGGATTGGACCTAGGGTTAGGGTTATGTTGAGGGTTAGGTTTAGGATTGGACCTAGGGTTAGGGTTATGTTGAGGGCTAGGGTTAGAGAGTCGGTTAGTTTTAGGATTGGACCTAGGTTTAGTGTTATGTTGAGGGCTAGGTTCAGAGAGACGGTTAGGGTTAGGATTGAACCTAGGGTTAGGGTTAGGTTGAGTGCTAAGGTTAGAGAGACGGTTAGGGTGAGGATTGGACATAGGGTTAGGGTTATGTAGAGGGTTAGGGTTAGAGAGACGGTTAGGGTTAGGATTGGACCTAGGGTTAGGGTTATGTTGAGGGCTACGGTTAGAGAGAGGGATAGGGTTAGGATTGGACCTAGGGTTAGGGTTATGTTGAGGGCTAGGGTTAGAGAGACGGTTAGAGTTAGGATTGGACCTAGGTTTAGGGTTATGTTGATGGCTAGGGTTAGAGAGACGGTTAGGGTTAGGATTGGACCTAAGGTTAGGGTTATGTTGAGGGCTAGGGTTAGAGAGACGGTTAGGGTTAGGATTGGACCTAGGGTTAGGGGTATGTTGAGGGCTAGGGTTAGAGAGAGGGTTAGGGTTAGGATTGGACGTCGGATAAGGTTTAGGTTGAGGGCTAGGGTTAGAGAGACGGTTATGATTAGGATTGGACCTAGGGTTAGGGTTAGGTTGAGGGCTAGGGTTAGAGAGACGGTTCGGGTTAGGATTGGACCTAGGGTTAGGGTTAGGTTGAGGGCTAGGGTTAGAGAAACGGTTAGGGTTAGGATTGGACATAGGGTTAGGGTTATGTTGAGGGGTAGGGTTAGGATTGGACCTAGGGTTAGTGTTATGTTGAGAGCTAGTGTTAGATAGACGGTTATGGTTAGGATTGGACCTAGGGTTAGGGTTATGTTGAGGGCTAGGAGTAGAGAGACGGTTAGGGTTAGGATTGGACCTAGGGTTAGGGTTATGTTGAAAGCTAGGTTTAGAGAGACGGTTAGGGTTAGGATTGGACCTAGGGTTAGGGTTATCTTGAGGGCTAGGGTTAGAGAGACGGTCAGGGTTAGGATTGGCCCTAGGCTTAGGGTAATGTTGAGGGCTAGGGTTCGAGAGAGGGTTAGGGTTAGGATTGGACCTAGGGTTAGGGTTATGTTGAGGGCTAGGTTCAGACAGACGGTTAGAGTTAGGATTGGACCTAGGGTTAGGGTTATGTTGAGGGCTATTGTTAGAGAGATGGTTAGGGTTAGGATTGGACCTAGGGTTAGGGTTATGTTGAGGGCTAGGGTTAGAGAGACGGTTAGGGTTAAGATTGGACCTAGGGTTAGGGTTAGGTTGAGGGCTAGGATTAGAGAGACGGTTAGGGTGAGGATTGGACCTAGGGTTAGGGTTATGTTGAGGGGTAGGGTTAGAGAGATGGTTAGGGTTAGGATTGGACCAAGGGTTGGGGTTAGGTTGAGGGCTAGGGTTAGAGAGACGGTTAGGGTTAGGATTGGACCTAGGGTTAGGGTTAGGTTGATGGCTAGGGTTAGAGAGACGGTTAGGGTTAGGATTGGACCTAGGCTTAGGGTTAGGTTGAGGGCTAGGGTTAGAGAGACGGTTAGGGTTAGGATTGGACCTAGGGTTAGCGTTATGTTGAGGGCTAGGGTTAGAGAGACGATTAGGGTTAGGATTGGACCTAGGGTTAGGGTTATGTTGAGGGCTAGGCTTAGAGCGACGGTTAGGGTTAGGATTGAACCTAGGGTTAGGGTTATGTTGAGGGCTAGGGTTAGAGAGACGGTTAGTGCTAGGATTGGACCTAGGGTTAGGGTTAGGTTGAGGGCTAAGTTTAGAGAGACGGTTAGGATGAGAATTGGACATAGGGTTAGGGTTATGTTGAGGGCTAGGGTTAGAGAGACGGTTAGGGTTAGGATTGGACGTCGGATAAGGTTTACGTTGAGGGCTAGGGTTAGAGAGACGGTCAGGATTAGGATTGGACCTAGGGTTAGGGTTAGGTTGAGGGCTAAGGTTAGAGAGACGGTTAGGGCTAGGATTGGACCTAGGGTTAGGGTTAGGTTGAGGGGTCTGTTTAGAGAGACGGTTAGGGTTAGGATCGGACGTCGGATAAGGTTTAGGTTGAGGGCTAGGGTTAGAGAGACGGTTAGGGTACGGATTGGACCTAGGGTTAGGGTTAGGTTGAGGGCTAGGGTTAGAGAGACGGTTCGGGTTAAGAATGGACCTAGTGTTACGGTTAGGTTGAGGGCTAGGGTTAGAGAGACGGTTAGGGTTAGAATTGGACCTAGGGTTAGGGTTAGGTTGAGGAGTCGTGTTAGAGAGACGGTTAGGGTTAGGATTGGACCTAGGGTTAGGGTTATGTTGAGGGGTAGGGTTAGAGAGACGGTTAGGGTTAGGATTGGACCTAGCGTTAGGGTTATGTTGAGGGCTAGGGTTAGAGAGACGGTAAGGGGGAGGATTGGACCTAGGGTTGGGGTTATGTTGAGGGTTAGGGTTAGGATTGGACCTAGGGTTAGGGTTATGTTGAGGGCTAGGGTTAGTGAGACTGTAAGGGGGAGGATTGGACCTAGGGTTAGGGTTATGTTGAGGGTTAGGGTTAGGATTGGACCTAGGGTTAGGGTTATGGTGAGAGCTAGGGTTAGAGTGACGGTTATGGTTATGATTGGACCTAGGGTTAGTGTTATGTTGAGGGCTAGGGTTAGAGAGACGGTTAGGGTTAGGATTGGACCTAGGGTTAGGGTTATGTTGAGGGATAGGGTTAGAGAGACGGTAAGGGGGAGGATTGGACCTAGGGTTAGGGTTATGTTGAGGGCTAGGGTTAGGATTGGACCTAGGGTTAGGGTTATGTTTAGGGCTAGGGTTAGAGAGTCGGTTAGGGTTAGGATTGGACCTAGGGTTAGGGTTATGTTGAGGGCTACTGTTAGAGAGACTTTTAGGGTTAGGATTGGACCAAGGGTTAGGGTTATGTTAGGGCTAGGGTTTAGAGAGACGGTTACGGTTAGGATTGGACCTAGGGTTAGGGTTATGTTGAGGGCTAGGGTCAGAGAGACCGTTAGGGTTAGGATTAGACCTAGGTTTAGGGTTATGTTGAGTTCTAGGGTTAGAGAGGGGGTGAGGGTTAGGATTGGACCTAGGGTTAGGGTTATGTTGAGGGCTAGGGTTAGAGAGACGGTTAGGGTTAGGATTGGACCTAGGGATAGGATTATGTTGAGGGCTAGGGTTAGAGAGACGGTTAGGGTTAGGATTGGACCCAGGGTTAGGGTTATGTTGAGGGCTAGGGTTAGAGAGACGGTTAGGGTTAGGATTGGACCTAGGGTTAGGGTTATGTTGAGGGCTAGGGTTAGAGAGTGGGTTAGGTTTAGGATTGGACCAAGGGTTGGTTTTAGGTTGAGGGCTAGGGTTAGAGAGACGGTTAGGGTTAGGATTGGACCTAGGGTTAGGGTTAGGTTGAGGGCTAGGGTTAGAGAGACGGTTAGGGTTAGGATTGGACCTAGGGTTAGGGTTAGGTTGAGGGCTAGAGTTAGAGAGATGGTTAGGGTTAGGATTGGACCTAGGGTTAGGGTTATGTTGAGGGCTAGGGTTAGAGAGACGGTTAGGGTTAGGATTGGACCTAGGGTTAGGGTTATGTTGAGGGCTAGGGTTAGAGAGACTGTCAGGGTTAGGATTGGCCCTAGGGTTAGGGTTATGTTGAGGGCTAGGGTTAGAGAGACGGTTAGGGTTAGGATTGGACCTAGGGTTAGGGTTAGGTTGAGGGCTAGGGTTAGAGAGACGGTTAGGGTTAGGATTGGACCTAGGGTTAGGGTTAGGTTGAGGGCTAGGGTTAGAGAGACGGTTAGGGTTAGGATAGGACCAAGGGTTGGGGTTAGGTTGAGGACTAGGGTTAGAGAGACCGTTAGGGTTAGGATTGGACCTAGGGTTAAGGTTATGTTGATGGCTAGGGTTAGAGAGACGGTTAGGGTTAGGATTGGACCTAGGGTTAGGGTTATGTTGAGGGCTAGGGTTAGAGAGGCGGTTAGGGTTAGGATTGGACCTAGGGTTAGGGTTATGTTGAGGGCTAGGGCTAGAGAGACGGTTAGGGTTAGGATTGGACCTAGGTTTAGAGTTATGTTGAGGGCTAGGGTTAGAGAGACGGTTAGTGCTAGGATTGGACCTAGGGTTAGTGTTACTTTGAGGGCTAAGGTTAGAGAGACGGTTAGGATGAGGATTGGACATAGGGTTAAGGTTATGTTGAGGGCTAGGGTTAGAGAGACGGTTAGGGTTAGGATCGGACGTCGGATAAGGTTTAGGTTGAGGGCTAGGGTTAGAGAGACGGTTAGGGTACGGATTGGACCTAGGGTTAGGGTTAGGTTGAGGGCTAGGGTTAGAGAGACGGTTCGGGTTAGGAATGGACCTAGGGTTAGGGTTAGGTTGAGGGCTAGGGTTAGAGAGACGGTTAGGGTTAGATTTGGACCTAGGGTTAGGGTTAGGTTGAGGGGTCGTGTTAGAGAGACGGTTAGGGTTAGGATTGGACCTAGGGTTAGGGTTATGTTGAGGGGTAGGGTTAGAGAGACGGTTAGGGTTAGGATTGGACCTAGCGTTAGGGTTATGTTGAGGGCTAGGGTTAGAGAGACGGTAAGGGGGAGGATTGGACCTAGGGTTAGGGTTATGTTGAGGGTTAGGTTTAGGATTGGACCTAGGGTTAGGGTTATGTTGAGGGCTAGGGTTAGAGAGTCGGTTAGTTTTAGGATTGGACCTACGTTTAGTGTTATGTTGAGGGCTAGGTTCAGAGAGACGGTTAGGGTTAGGATTGAACCTAGGGTTAGGGTTAGGTTGAGTGCTAAGGTTAGAGAGACGGTTAGGGTGAGGATTGGACATAGGGTTAGGGTTATGTAGAGGGTTAGGGTTAGAGAGACGGTTAGGGTTAGGATTGGACCTAGGGTTAGGGTTATGTTGAGGGCTACGGTTAGAGAGAGGGACAGGGTTAGGATTGGACCTAGGGTTAGGGTTATGTTGAGGGCTAGGGTTAGAGAGACGGTTAGCGTTAGGATTGGACCTAAGTTTAGGGTTATGTTGAGGGCTAGGGTTAGAGAGACGGTTAGGGTTAGGATTGGACCTAAGGTTAGGGTTATGTTGAGGGCTAGGGTTAGAGAGACGGTTAGGGTTAGGATTGGACCTAGGGTTAGGGGTATGTTGAGGGCTAGGGTTAGAGAGAGGGTTAGGGTTAGGATTGGACGTCGGATAAGATTTAGGTTGAGGGCTAGGGTTAGAGAGACGGTTATGATTAGGATTGGACCTAGGGTTAGGGTTAGGTTGAGGGCTAGGGTTAGAGAGACGGTTCGGGTTAGGATTGGACCTAGGGTTAGGGTTAGGTTGAGGGCTAGGGTTAGAGAAACGGTTAGGGTTAGGATTGGACCTAGAGTTAGGGTTATGTTGAGGGGTAGGGTTAGGATTGGACCTAGGGTTAGTGTTATGTTGAGAGCTAGTGTTAGATAGACGGTTATGGTTAGGATTGGACCTAGGGTTAGGGTTATGTTGAGGGCTAGGAGTAGAGAGACGGTTAGGGTTAGGATTGGACCTAGGGTTAGGGTTATGTTGAAAGCTAGGTTTAGAGAGACGGTTAGGGTTAGGATTGGACCTAGGGTTAGGGTTATCTTGAGGGCTAGGGTTAGAGAGACGGTCAGGGTTAGGATTGGCCCTAGGGTTAGGGTTAGGGTTAAGGGCTAGGGTTCGAGAGAGGGTTAGGGTTAGGATTGGACCTAGGGTTAGGGTTATGTTGAGGGCTAGGTTCAGACAGACGGTTAGAGTTAGGATTGGACCTAGGGTTAGGGTTATGTTGAGGGCTATGGTTAGAGAGATGGTTAGGGTTAGGATTGGACCTAGGGTTAGGGTTATGTTGAGGGCTAGGGTTAGAGAGACGGTTAGGGTTAAGATTGGACCTAGGATTAGGGTTAGGTTGAGGGCTAGGATTAGAGAGACGGTTAGGGTGAGGATTGGACCTAGGGTTAGGGTTATGTTGAGGGCTAGGGTTAGAGAGATGGTTAGGGTTAGGATTGGACCAAGGGTTGGGGTTAGGTTGAGGGCTAGGGTTAGAGAGACGGTTAGGGTTAGGATTGGACCTAGGGTTAGGGTTAGGTTGATGGCTAGGGTTAGAGAGACGGTTAGGGTTAGGATTGGACCTAGGCTTAGGGTTAGGTTGAGGGCTAGGGTTAGAGAGACGGTTAGGGTTAGGATTGGACCTAGGGTTAGCGTTATGTTGAGGGCTAGGGTTAGAGAGACGATTAGGGTTAGGATTGGACCTAGGGTTAGGGTTATGTTGAGGGCTAGGCTTAGAGAGACGGTTAGGGTTAGGATTGGGCCTAGGGTTAGGGTTATGTTGAGGGCTAGGGTTAGAGAGACGGTTAGTGCTAGGATTGGACCTAGGGTTAGGGTTAGGTTGAGGGCTAAGTTTAGAGAGACGGTTAGGATGAGAATTGGACATAGGGTTAGGGTTATGTTGAGGGCTAGGGTTAGAGAGACGGTTAGGGTTAGGATTGGACGTCGGATAAGGTTTACGTTGAGGGCTAGGGTTAGAGAGACGGTCAGGATTAGGATTGGACCTAGGGTTAGGGTTAGGTTGAGGGCTAAGGTTAGAGAGACGGTTAGGGTTAGGATTGGACCTAGGGTTAGGGTTAGGTTGAGGGGTCTGTTTAGAGAGACGGTTAGGGTTAGGATTGGACCTAGGGTTAGGGTTATGTTGAGGGGTAGGGTTAGAGAGACGGTTATGGTTAGGATTGGACCTAGAGTTCGGGTTATGTTGAGGGCTAGGGTTAGAGACGGTTAGGGTTAGGATTGGACCTAGGGTTAGGGTTATGTTGAGGGCTATGGTTAGAGAGACGGTAAGGGGGAGGATTGGACCTAGGGTTACGGTTATGTTGAGGGCTAGGGTTAGGATTGGACCTAGGATTAGGGTTATGTTGAGGGCTAGGGTTAGAGAGTCGGTTAGGGTTAGGATTGGACCTAGGGTTAGGGTTATGTTGAGGGCTATTGTTAGAGAGACGTTTAGGGTTAGGAACGGACCTAGGGTTAGGGTTATGTTGAGGGCTAGGGTTAGAGAGACGGTTAGGGTTAGGATTGGACCTAGGGTTAGGGTTATGTTGAGGGCTAGGGTCAGAGAGACCGTTAGGGTTAGGATTAGACCTACGGTTAGGGGTATGTTGAGGGCTAGGGTTAGAGAGACGGTTAGGGTTAGGATTGGACCTAGGGTTAGGGTTATGTTGAGGCGTAGGGTTAGAGAGACGGTTAGGGTTAGGATTGGACCTAGAGTTAGGGTTATGTTGAGGGCTAGAGTTAGAGAGACGGTTAGGGTTAGGATTGGAGGTAGAGTTAGGGTTATGTTGAGGGCTACGCTTAGAGAGACGGTTAGGGTTAGGATTGGACCTAGGGTTAGGGTTATGTTGAAGGCTAGGGTTTGAGAGACGGTCAGGGTTAGGATTGGCCCTAGGGTTAGGGTTACGTTGAGGGCCAGGGTTCGAGAGACGGTTAGGCTTAGGATTGGACCTAGGTTTAGGGTTATGTTGAGGGCTAGGGTTAGAGAGAGGGTGAGGGTTAGGATTGGACCTAGGGTTAGGGTTATGTTGAGGGCTAGGGTTAGAGAGACGGTTAGGGTTAGGATTGGACCTAGGGTTAGGGTTATGTTGAGGGCTAGGGTTAGAGAGACGGTTAGGGTTAGGATTGGACCCAGGGTTAGGGTTATGTTGAGGGCTAGGGTTAGAGAGACGGTTAGGGTTAGGATTGGACCTAGGGTTAGGGTTATGTTGAGGGCTAGGGTTAGAGAGAGGGTTAGGGTTAGGATTGAACCAAGAGTTGGGGTTAGGTTGAGGGCTAGGGTTAGAGAGACGGTTAGGGTTAGGATTGGACCTAGGGTTCGGGTTAGGTTGAGGGCTAGGGTTAGAGAGACAGTTAGGGTTAGGATTGGACCTAGGGTTAGGGTTAGGTTGAGGGCTAGGTTAGAGAGACGGTTAGGGTTAGGATAGGACCAAGGGTTGGGGTTAGGTTGAGGGCTAGGGTTAGAGAGACGGTTAGGGTTAGGATTCGACCTAGGGTTAGGGTTAGGTTGATGGCTAGGGTTAGAGAGACGGTTAGGGTTAGGATTGGACCTAGGGTTAGGGTTAGGTTGAGGGCTAGGGTTAGAGAGACGGTTAGGGTTAGGATTGGACCTAGGGTTAGGGTTATGTTGAGGGCTAGGGTTAGAGAGACGGTTAGGGTTAGGATTGGACCTAGGGTTAGGGTTATGTTGAGGGCTAGGCTTAGAGAGACGGTTAGGGTTAGGATTGGACCTAGGGTTAGGGTTATGTTGAGGACTAGGGTAAGAGAGACGGTTAGTGCTAGGATTGGACCTAGGGTTAGTGTTACGTTGAGGGCTAAGGTTAGGGAGACGGTTAGGATTAGGATTGGACATAGGGTTAAGGTTATGTTGAGGGCTAGGGTTAGAGAGACGGTTAGGCTTAGGATTGGACCTAGGGTTAGGGTTATGTTGAAGGCTAGGGTTAGAGAGACGGTCAGGGTTAGGATTAGCCCTAGGGTTAGGGTTACGTTGAGGGCTAGGGTTCGAGAGACGGTTAGGCTTAGGATTGGACCTAGGTTTAGGGTTATGTTGAGGGCTAGGGTTAGAGAGAGGGTGAGGGTTAGGATTGGACCTAGGGTTAGGGTTATGTTGAGGGCTAGGGTTAGAGAGACGGTTAGGGTTAGGATTGGACCTAGGGTTAGGGTTATGTTGAGGGCTAGGGTTAGAGAGACGGTTAGGGTTAGGATTGGACCCAGGGTTAGGGTTAGGTTGAGGGCTAGGGTTAGAGAGACGGTTAGGGTTAGGATTGGACCTAGGGTTAGGGTTAGGTTGAGGGCTAGGGTTAGAGAGACGGTTAGGGTTAGGATTGGACCTTGGGTTAGGGTTAGGTTGAGGGCTAGGTTAGAGAGACGGTTAGGGTTAGGATAGGACCAAGGGTTGGGGTTAGGTTGAGGGCTAGGGTATAGAGAGACGGTTAGGGTTAGGATTGGACCTAGGGTTAGGGTTAGGTAGATGGCTAGGGTTAGAGAGACGGTTAGGGTTAGGATTGGACCTAGGGTTAGGGTTAGGTTGAGGGCTAGGGTTAGAGAGACGGTTAGGGTTAGGATTGGACCTAGGGTTAGGGTTAAGTTGAGGGCTAGGGTTAGAGAGACGGTTAGGGTTAGGATTGGACCTAGGGTTAGGGTTAGGTTGAGGTCTAGGGTTAGAGAGACAGTTCGGGTTAGGATTGGACCTAGGGTTAGGGTTATGTTGAGGGCTAGGGTTAGAGAGACGGTAAGGGGGAGGATTGGACCTACGGTTAAGGTTATGTTGAGGGTTAGGGTTAGGATTGGACCTAGGGATAGGGTTATGTTGAGGGCTAGGGTTAGAGAGTCGGTTAGTTTTAGGATTGGACCTAGGGTTAGTGTTATGTTGAGGGCTAGGTTCAGAGAGACGGTTAGGGTTAGGATTGAACCTAGGGTTAGGGTTAGGTTGAGTGCTAAGGTTAGAGAGACGGTTAGGGTGAGGATTGGACATAGGGTTAGGGTTATGTAGAGGGCTAGGGTTAGAGAGACGGTTAGGGTTAGTATTGGACCTAGGGTTTGGGTTATGTTGAGGGCTAGGGTTAGAGAGAGGGATAGGGTTAGGATTGGACCTAGGGTTAGGGTTATGTTGAGGGCTAGGGTTAGAGAGACGGTTAGGGTTAGGATTGGACCTAGGGTTAGGGTTATGTTGAGGGCTAGGGTTAGAGAGACGGTTAGGGTTAGGATTGGACCTAGGGTTAGGGTTATGTTGAGAGCTAGGGTTAGAGAGACTGTTAGGGTGAGGATTGGACCTAGGGTTAGGGTTATGTTGAGGGCTAGGGTTAGAGAGAGGGTTAGGGTTAGTATTGGACCAAGGGTTGGGGTTAGGTTGAGGGCTAGGGTTAGAGAGACGGTTAGGGTTAGGATTGGACCTAGGGTTAGGGTTAGGTTGAGGGCTAGGGTTAGAGAGACGGTTATGGTTAGGATTGGACCTAGGGTTAGGGTTAGGTTGAGGGCTAGGTTTAGAGAGATGGTTAGGGTTAGGATTGGACCAAGGGTTGGGGTTAGGTTGAGGGATAGGGTTAGAGAGACGGTTCGGGTAAGGATTGGACCTAGGGTTAGGGTTAGGTTGAGGGCTAGGGTTAGAGAGACGGTTAGGGTTAGGATTGGACCTAGGGTTAGGGTTAGGTTGAGGGCTAGGGTTAGAGAGACGGTTAGGGTTAGGATTGGACCTAGGGTTAGGGTTATGTTGAGGGCTAGGGTTAGAGAGACGGTTAGGGTTAGGATTGGACCTAGGGTTAGTGTTATGTTGAGGGCTAGGCTTAGAGAGACGGTTAGGGTTAGGATTGGACCTAGGGTTAGGGTTATGTTGAGGGCTAGGGTTAGAGAGACGGTTAGTGCTAGGATTGGACCCAGGTTTAGGGTTAGGATGAGGGCTAAGTTTAGAGAGACGGTTAGGATGAGGATTGGACATAGGGTTAGGGTTATGTTGAGGGCTAGGGTTAGAGAGATGGTTAGGGTTAGGATTGGACGTCGGATAAGGTTTAGGTTGAGGGCTAGGGTTAGAGAGACGGTTAGGATTAGGATTGGACCTAGGGTTAGGGTTAGGTTGAGGGCTAGGGTTAGAGAGACGGTTCGGGTTAGGATTGGACCTAGGGTTAGTGTTATGTTGAGAGCTAGTGTTAGATAGACGGTTATGTTTAGGATTGGACCTAGGGTTAGGGTTATGTTGAGGGCTAGGAGTAGAGAGACGGTTAGGGTTAGGATTGGACCTAGGGTTAGGGTTATGTTGAAAGCTAGGTTTAGAGAGACGGTTAGGGTTAGGATTGGACCTAGGGTTAGGGTTATGTTGAGGGCTAGGGTTAGAGAGATGGTCAGGGTTAGGATTGGCCCTAGGGTTAGGGTTATGTTGAGGGCTAGGTTTCGAGAGAGGGTTATGGTTAGGATTGGACCTAGTGTTATGGTTATGTTGAGGGCTAGGTTCAGACAGACGGTTAGAGTTAGGATTGGACCTAGGGTTAGGGTTATGTTGAGGGCTATGGTTAGAGAGATGGTTAGGGTTAGGATTGGACCTAGGGTTAGGGTTATGTTGAGGGCTAGGGTTAGAGAGACGGTTAGGGTTAAGATTGGACCTAGGGTTAGGGTTAGGTTGAGGGCTAGGATTAGAGAGACGGTTAGGGTGAGGATTGGACCTAGGGTTAGAGTTATGTTGAGGGCTAGGGTTAGAGAGACGATTAGGGTTAGGATTGGACCTAGGTTTAGGGTTATGTTGAGGGCTAGGGTTAGAGAGACGGTTAGTGCTAGGATTGGACCTAGGGTTAGGGTTAGGTTGAGGGCTAAGGTTAGAGAGACGGTTAGGATGAGAATTGGACATAGGGTTAGGGTTATGATCAGGGCTAGGGTTAGAGAGACGGTTAGGGTTAGGATTGGACGTCGGATAAGGTTTACGTTGATGGCTAGGGTTAGAGAGACGGTTAGGATTAGGATTGGACCTAAGGTTAGGGTTAGGTTGAGGGCTAGGGTTAAAGAGACGGTTCGGGTTAGGATTGGACCTAGGGTTAGTGTTAGGTTGAGGGCTAGGGTTAGAGAGACGGTTAGGGTTAGGATTGGACCTAGGGTTAGGGTTAGGTTGAGGGGTCTGTTTAGAGAGACGGTTAGGGTTAGGATTGGACCTAGGGTTAGGGTTATGTTGAGGGGTAGGGTTAGAGAGACGGTTAGGGTTAGGATTGGACCTAGGGTTAGGGTTATGTTGAGGGCTATGGTTAGAGAGACGGTACGGGGGAGGATTGGACCTAGGGTTAGGGTTATGTTGAGGGCTAGGGTTAGGATTGGACCTAGGGTTAGGGTTATGTTGAGGGCTATGGTTAGAGAGTCGGTTAGGGTTAGGATTGGACTTAAGGTTAGGGTTATGTTTAGGGCTAGGTTCAGAGAGACGGTTAGGGTTAGGATTTAACCTAGGGTTAGGGTTATGTTGAAGGGTAGGGTTAGAGAGACGGTTAGGGTTAGGATTGGACGTAGGGTTAGGGTTATGTTGAGAACTAGGGTTAGAGTGACGGTTATGGTTAGGATTGGACCTAGGGTTAGGTTATGTTGAGGGCTAGGTTTAGAGAGACGGTTAGGGTTAGGATTGGACCTAGGGTTAGGGTTATGTTGAGGGATAGGGTTAGAGAGACGGTAAGGGGGAGGATTGGACCTAGGGTTAGGGTTATGTTCAGGGCTAGGTTTAGAGAGAGGGTTAGGGTTAGGATTGGACCAAGTGTTGGGGTTAGGTTGAGGGCTAGGGTTAGAGAGACGGTTAGGGTTAGGATTGGACCTAAGGTTAGGGTTAGGTTGAGGGCTAAGGTTAGAGAGACGGTTAGGGTTAGGATTGGACCTAGGGTTAGGGTTAGGTTGAGGGCTAGGGTTAGAGAGACGGTTAGGGTTAGGATAGGACCAAGGGTTGGGGTTAGGTTGAGGGCTAGGGTTAGAGAGACGGTTAGGGTTAGGGTTAGGATTGGACTTAGGGTTAGGTTTAGGTTGATGGCTAAGGTTAGAGAGATGGTTAGGATGAGGATTGGACCTAGGGTTAGGGTTATGTTGAGGGCTAGGGTTTGAGAGAGGTTTAGGGTTAGGAATGGACCTAGGTTTAGGGTTAGGATTGGACCTAGGGTTAGGGTTAGGTTGAGGGCTAGGTTTAGAGAGATGGTTAGGGTTAGGATTGGACCAAGGGTTGGGGTTAGGTTGAGGGATAGGGTTAGAGAGACGGTTAGTGCTAGGATTGGACCTAGGTTTAGGGTTAGGATTAGGGCTAAGTTTAGAGAGACGGTTAGGGTTAGGATTGGACGTCGGATAAGGTTTAGGTTGAGGGCTAGGGTTAGAGAGACGGTTAGGATTAGGATTGGACCTAGGGTTAGGGTTAGGTTGAGGGCTAGGGTTAGAGAGACGGTTCGGGTTAGGATTCGACCTAGGGTTAGTGTTATGTTGAGAGCTAGTGTTAGATAGACGGTTATTGTTAGGATTGGACCTAGGGTTAGGGTTATGTTGAGGGCTAGGAGTAGAGAGACGGTTAGGGTTAGGATTGGACCTAGGGTTAGGGTTATGTTGAAAGTTAGGTTTAGAGAGACGGTTAGGGTTAGGATTGGACCTAGGGTTAGGGTTATGTTGAGGACTAGGTTTCGAGAGAGGGTTAGGGTTAGGATTGGACCTAGGGTTAGGGTTATGTTGAGGGCTAGGTTCAGACAGACGGTTAGAGTTAGGATTGGACCTAGGGTTAGGGTTATGTTGAGGGCTATGGTTAGAGAGATGGTTAGGGTTAGGATTGGACCTAGGGTAAGGGTTATGTTGAGGGTTAGGGTTAGAGAGACGGTTAGGGTTAAGATTGGACCTAGGGTTAGGGTTAGGTTGAGGGCTAGGAGTAGAGAGACGGTTAGGGTGAGGATTGGACCAAAGGTTGGGGTTAGGTTGAGGGCTAGGGTTAGAGAGACGGTTAGGTTTAGGATTGGACCTAGGGTTAGGGTTAGGTTGATGGCTAGGGTTAGAGAGACGGTTAGGGTTAGGATTGGACCTAGGGTTAGGGTTATGTTGAGAACTAGGGTTAGACTGACGGTTATGGTTAGGATTGGACCTAGGGTTAGTGTTATGTTGAGGGCAAGGTTTAGAGAGACGGTTAGGGTTAGGATTGGACCTAGGGTTAGGGTTATGTTGAGGGATAGGGTTAGAGAGACGGTAAGGGGGAGGATTGGACCTAGGGTTAGGGTTAAGTTGAGGCTAGGTTTAGAGAGGGTTAGGGTTAGGATTGGACCAAGTGTTGGGGTTAGGTTGAGGGCTAGGGTTAGAGAGACGGTTAGGGTTAGGATTGGACCTAGGGTTAGGGTTATGTTGAAGGCTAGGGTTAGAGAGATGGTTAGGGTTAGGATTGGACCAAGGGTTGGGGTTAGGTTGAGGGCTAGGGTTAGAGAGACGGTTAGGGTTAGGATTGGACCTAGGGTTAGGGTTAGGTTGATGGCTAAGGTTAGAGAGACGGTTAGGATGAGGATTGGACCTAGGGTTAGGGTTATGTTGAGGGCTATGGTTAGAGAGACGGTAAGGGGGAGATTGGACCTAGGGTTAGGGTTATGTTGAGGGCTAGGGTTAGGATTGGACCTAGGGTTAGGGTTATGTTGAGGGCTAGGGTTAGAGAGTCGGTTAGGGTTAGGATTGGACTTAGGGTTAGGGTTATGTTGAGGGCTAGGTTCAGAGAGACGGTTAGGGTTAGGATTGAACCTAGGGTTAGGGTTATGTTGAGGGGTAGGGTTAGAGAGACGGTTAGGGTTAGGATTGGACCTAGGGTTAGGGTTATGTTGAGAACTAGGGTTAGAGTGACGGTTATGGTTGGGATTGGACCTAGGGTTAGTGTTATGTTGAGGGCTAGGGTTAGAGAGACGGTTAGGGTTAGGATTGGACCTAGGGTTAGGGTTAGGTTGAGGGATAGGGTTAGAGAGACGGTAAGGGGGAGGTTTGGACCTAGGGTTAGGGTTATGTTGAGGGCTAGGGTTAGGATTGGACCTAGGGTTAGGGTTATGTTGAGGGCTAGGGTTAGAGAGTCGGTTAGTTTTAGGATTGGACCTAGGTTTAGTGTTATGTTGAGGACTAGGGTTAGAGAGACGGTTAGGGTTAGGATTGGACCTAGGTTTAGGGTTATGTTGAGGGCTAGGGTTAGAGAGAGGGTGAGGGTTAGGATTGGACCTAGGGTTAGGGTTATGCTGAGGGCTAGGGTTAGAGAGACGGTTAGGGTTAGGATTGGACGTAGGGTTAGGGTTAGGTTGAGGGCTAGGTTTAGAGAGATGGTTAGGGTTAGGATTGGACCAAGGGTTGGGGTTAGGTTGAGGGATAGGGTTAGAGAGACGGTTAGTGCTAGGATTGGACCTAGGTTTAGGGTTAGGATTAGGGCTAAGTTTAGAGAGACGATTAGGATGAGGATTGGACATAGGGTTAGGGTGATGTTGAGGGCTAGGGTTAGAGAGACGGTTAGGGTTAGGATTGGACGTCGGATAAGGTTTAGGTTGAGGGCTAGGGTTAGAGAGACGGTTAGGATTAGGATTGGACCTAGGGTTAGGGTTAGGTTGAGGGCTAGGGTTAGAGAGACGGTTCGGGTTAGGATTGGACCTAGGGTTAGTGTTATGTTGAGAGCTAGTGTTAGATAGACGGTTATGGTTAGGATTGGACCTAGGGTTAGGGTTTTGTTGAGGGCTAGGAGTAGAGAGACGGTTAGGGTTAGGATTGGACCTAGGGTTAGGGTTATGTTGAAAGCTAGGTTTAGAGAGACGGTTAGGGTTAGGATTGGACCTAGGGTTAGGGTTATGTTGAGGACTAGGTTTCGAGAGAGGGTTAGGGTTAGGATTGGACCTAGGGTTAGGGTTATGTTGAGGGCTAGGTTCAGACAGACGGTTAGAGTTAGGATTGGACCTAGGGTTAGGGTTATGTTGAGGGCTATGGTTAGAGAGATGGTTAGGGTTAAGATTGGACCTAGGGTTAGGGTTATGTTGAGGGTTAGGGTTAGAGAGACGGTTAGGGTTAAGATTGGACCTAGGGTTAGGGTTAGGTTGAGGGCTAGGATTAGAGAGACGGTTAGGGTGAGGATTGGACCTAGGGTTAGGGTTATGTTGAGGGCTAGGGTTAGAGAGATGGTTAGGGTTAGGATTGGACCAAAGGTTGGGGTTAGGTTGAGGGCTAGGGTTAGAGAGACGGTTAGGTTTAGGATTGTTCCTAGGGTTAGGGTTAGGTTGATGGCTAGGGTTAGAGAGACGGTTAGGGTTAGGATTGGACCTAGGGTTAGGGTTATGTTGAGAACTAGGGTTAGAGTGACGGTTATGGTTAGGATTGGACCTAGGGTTAGTGTTATGTTGAGGGCTAGGTTTAGAGAGACGGTTAGGGTTAAGATTGGACCTAGGGTTAGGGTTATGTTGAGGGATAGGGTTAGAGAGACGGTAAGGGGGAGGATTGGACCTAGGGTTGGGGTTATGTTGAGGGCTAGGTTTAGAGAGAGGGTTAGGGTTAGGATTGGACTAAGTGTTGGGGTTAGGTTGAGGGCTAGGGTTAGAGAGACGGTTAGGGTTAGGATTGGACCTAGGGTTAGGGTTATGTTGAAGGCTAGGGTTAGAGAGATGGTTAGGGTTAGGATTGGACCAAGGGTTGGGGTTAGGTTGAGGGCTAGGGTTAGAGAGACGGTTAGGGTTAGGATTGGACCTAGGGTTAGGGTTAGGTTGAGGACTAGGGTTAGAGAGACGGTTAGGGTTAGGATTGGACCTAGGGTTAGGGTTAGGTTGAGGGCTAGGGTTAGAGAGACGGTTAGGGTTAGGATAGGACCAAGGGTTGGGGTTAGGTTGAGGGCTAGGTTTAGAGAGACGGTTAGGGTTAGGATTGGACCTAGGGTTAGGGTTAGGTTGATGGCTAAGGTTAGAGAGACGGTTAGGATGAGGATTGGACCTAGGGTTAGGGTTATGTTGAGGGCTAGGGTTTGAGAGAGGTTTAGGGTTAGGAATGGACCTAGGTTTAGGGTTAGGATTGGACCTAGGGTTAGGGTTAGGTTGAGGGATAGGGTTAGAGAGACGGTTCGGGTTAGGATTGGACCTAGGGTTAGTGTTATGTTGAGAGCTAGTGTTAGATAGACGGTTATGGTTAGGATTGGACCTAGGGTTAGGGTTATGTTGAGGGCTAGGAGTAGAGAGACGGTTAGGGTTAGGATTGGACCTAGGGTTAGGGTTATGTTGAAAGCTAGGTTTAGAGAGACGGTTAGGGTTAGGATTGGACCTAGGGTTAGGGTTATGTTGAGGACTAGGTTTCGAGAGAGGGTTAGGGTTAGGATTGGACCTAGGGTTAGGGTTACGTTGAGGGCTAGGTTCAGGCAGACGGTTAGAGTTAGGATTGGACCTAGGGTTGGGGTTATGTTGAGGGCTATGGTTAGAGAGATGGTTAGGGTTAGGATTGGACCTAGGGTTAGGGTTATGTTGAGGGTTAGGGTTAGAGAGACGGTTAGGGTTAAGATTGGACCTAGGGTTAGGGTTAGGTTGAGGGCTAGGATTAGAGGGACGGTTAGGGTGAGGATTGGACCTAGGGTTAGGGTTATGTTGAGGGCTAGGGTTAGAGAGATGGTTAGGGTTAGGATTGGTCCAAAGGTTGGGGTTAGGTTGAGGGCTAGGGTTAGAGAGACGGTTAGGTTTAGGATTGGACCTAGGGTTAGGGTTAGGTTGATGGCTAGGGTTAGAGAGACGGTTAGGGTTAGGATTGGACCTAGGGTTAGGGTTATGTTGAGAACTAGGGTTAGAGTGACGGTTATGGTTAGGATTGGACCTAGGGTTAGTGTTATGTTGAGGGCTAGGTTTAGAGAGACGGTTAGGGTTAGGATTGGACCTAGGGTTAGGGTTATGTTGAGGGATAGGGTTAGAGAGACGGTAAGGGGGAGGATTGGACCTAGGGTTAGGGTTATGTTGAGGGCTAGGTTTAGAGAGAGGGTTAGGGTTAGGATTGGACCAAGTGTTGGGGTTAGGTTGAGGGCTAGGGTTAGAGAGACGGTTAGGGTTAGGATTGGACCTAGGGTTAGGGTTATGTTGAAGGCTAGGGTTAGAGAGATGGTTAGGGTTAGGATTGGACCAAGGGTTGGGGTTAGGTTGAGGGCTAGGGTTAGAGAGACGGTTAGGGTTAGGATTGGACCTAGGGTTAGGGTTATGTTGAGGGCTAGGGTTTGAGAGAGGTTTAGGGTTAGGAATGGACCTAGGTTTAGGGTTAGGATTGGACCTAGGGTTAGGGTTAGGTTGAGGGCTAGGGTTAGAGAGACGGTTCGGGTTAGGATTGGACCTAGGGTTAGTGTTATGTTGAGAGCTAGTGTTAGATAGACGGTTATGGTTAGGATTGGACCTAGGGTTAGGGTTATGTTGAGGGCTAGGAGTAGAGAGACGGTTAGGGTTAGGATTGGACCTAGGGTTAGGGTTATGTTGAAAGCTAGGTTTAGAGAGACGGTTAGGGTTAGGATTGGACCTAGGGTTAGGGTTATGTTGAGGACTAGGTTTCGAGAGAGGGTTAGGGTTAGGATTGGACCTAGGGTTAGGGTTACGTTGAGGGCTAGGTTCAGGCAGACGGTTAGAGTTAGGATTGGACCTAGGGTTGGGGTTATGTTGAGGGCTATGGTTAGAGAGATGGTTAGGGTTAGGATTGGACCTAGGGTTAGGGTTATGTTGAGGGTTAGGGTTAGAGAGACGGTTAGGGTTAAGATTGGACCTAGGGTTAGGGTTAGGTTGAGGGCTAGGATTAGAGGGACGGTTAGGGTGAGGATTGGACCTAGGGTTAGGGTTATGTTGAGGGCTAGGGTTAGAGAGATGGTTAGGGTTAGGATTGGTCCAAAGGTTGGGGTTAGGTTGAGGGCTAGGGTTAGAGAGACGGTTAGGTTTAGGATTGGACCTAGGGTTAGGGTTAGGTTGATGGCTAGGGTTAGAGAGACGGTTAGGGTTAGGATTGGACCTAGGGTTAGGGTTATGTTGAGAACTAGGGTTAGAGTGACGGTTATGGTTAGGATTGGACCTAGGGTTAGTGTTATGTTGAGGGCTAGGTTTAGAGAGACGGTTAGGGTTAGGATTGGACCTAGGGTTAGGGTTATGTTGAGGGATAGGGTTAGAGAGACGGTAAGGGGGAGGATTGGACCTAGGGTTAGGGTTATGTTGAGGGCTAGGTTTAGAGAGAGGGTTAGGGTTAGGATTGGACCAAGTGTTGGGGTTAGGTTGAGGGCTAGGGTTAGAGAGACGGTTAGGGTTAGGATTGGACCTAGGGTTAGGGTTATGTTGAAGGCTAGGGTTAGAGAGATGGTTAGGGTTAGGATTGGACCAAGGGTTGGGGTTAGGTTGAGGGCTAGGGTTAGAGAGACGGTTAGGGTTAGGATTGGACCTAGGGTTAGGGTTAGGTTGAGGACTAGGGTTAGAGGGACGGTTAGGCTTAGGATTGGACCTAGGGTTAGGGTTAGGTTGAGGGCTAGGGTTAGAGAGACGGTTAGGGTTAGGATAGGACCAAGGGTTGGGGTTAGGTTGAGGGCTAGGGTTAGAGAGACGGTTAGGGTTAGGATTGGACCTAGGGTTAGGGTTAGGTTGATAGCTAAGGTTAGAGAGACGGTTAGGATGAGGATTGAACCTAGGGTTAGGGTTATGTTGAGGGCTATGGTTAGAGAGACGGTAAGGGGGAGATTGGACCTAGGGTTAGGGTTATGTTGAGGGCTAGGGTTAGGATTGGACCTAGGGTTAGGGTTATGTTGAGGGCTAGGGTTAGAGAGTCGGTTAGGGTTAGGATTGGACTTAGGGTTAGGGTTATGTTGAGGGCTAGGTTCAGAGAGACGGTTAGGGTTAGGATTGAACCTAGGGTTAGGGTTATGTTGAGGGGTAGGGTTAGAGAGACGGTTAGGGTTAGGATTGGACCTAGGGTTAGGGTTATGTTGAGAACTAGGGTTAGAGTGACGGTTATGGTTGGGATTGGACCTAGGGTTAGTGTTATGTTGAGGGCTAGGTTTAGAGAGACGGTTAGGGTTAGGATTGGACCTAGGGTTAGGGTTATGTTGAGGGATAGGGTTAGAGAGACGGTAAGGGGGAGGATTGGACCTAGGGTTAGTGTTATGTTGAGGGCTAGGTTTAGAGAGAGGGTTAGGGTTAGGATTGGACCAAGTGTTGGGGTTAGGTTGAGGGCTAGGGTTAGAGAGACGGTTAGGGTTAGGATTGGACCTAGGGTTAGGGTTATGTTGAAGGCTAGGGTTAGAGAGATGGTTAGGGTTAGGATTGGACCAAGGGTTGGGGTTAGGTTGATGGCTAGGGTTAGAGAGACGGTTAGGGTTAGGATTGGACCTAGGGTTAGGGTTAAGTTGAGGACTAGGGTTAGAGAGACGGTTAGGGTTAGGATTGGACCTAGGGTAAGGGTTAGGTTGAGGGCTAGGGTTAGAGAGACGGTTAGGGTTAGGATAGGACCAAGGGTTGGGGTTAGGTTGAGGGCTAGGTTTAGAGAGACGGTTAGGGTTAGGATTGGACCTAGGGTTAGGGTTATGTTGAGGGCTATGGTTAGAGAGACGGTAAGGGGGAGGATTGGACCTAGGGTTAGGGTTATGTTGAGGGCTAGGGTTAGGATTGGACCTAGGGTTAGGGTTATGTTGAGGGCTAGGGTTAGAGAGTCGGTTAGGGTTAGGATTGGACTTAGGGTTAGGGTTATGTTGAGGGCTAGGTTCAGAGAGACGGTTAGGGTTAGGATTGAACCTAGGGTTAGGGTTATGTTGAGGGGTAGGGTTAGAGAGACGGTTAGGGTTAGGATTGGACCTAGGGTTAGGGTTATGTTGAGAACTAGGGTTAGAGTGACGGTTATGGTTGGGATTGGACCTAGGGTTAGTGTTATGTTTAGGGCTAGGTTTAGAGAGACGGTTAGGGTTAGGATTGGACCTAGGGTTAGGGTTATGTTGAGGGATAGGGTTAGAGAGACGGTAAGGGGGAGGATTGGACCTAGGGTTAGTGTTATGTTGAGGGCTAGGTTTAGAGAGAGGGTTAGGGTTAGGATTGGACCAAGTGTTGGGGTTATGTTGAGGGCTAGGGTTAGAGAGAAGGTTAGTGCTAGGATTGGACCTAGAGTTAGTGTTACGTTGAGGGCTAAGGTTAGAGAGACGGTTAGGATGAGGATTGGACATAGGGTTAAGGTTATGTTGAGGGCTAGGGTTAGAGAGACGGTTAGGGTTAGGATTGGACGTCGGATAAGGTTTAGGTTGAGGGCTAGGGTTAGAGAGACGGTTAGGGTTCGGATTGGATCTAGGGTTAGGGTTAGGTTGAGGGCTAGGGTTAGAGAGACGGTTCGGGTCAGGATTGGACCTAGGGTTAGGGTTAGGTTGAGGGCTAGGGTTAGAGAGACGGTTAGTGTTCGGATTGGACCTAGGGTTAGGGTTAGGTTGAGGGCTAGGGTTAGAGAGACGGTTCGGGTCAGGATTGGACCTAGGGTTAGGGTTAGGTTGAGGGCTAGGGTTAGAGAGTCGGTTAGTTTTAGGATTGGACCTACGGTTAGTGTTATGTTGAGGGCTAGGTTCAGAGAGACGGTTAGGGTTAGGATTGAACCTAGGGTTAGGGTTAGGTTGAGTGCTAAGGTTAGAGAGACGGTTAGGGTGAGGATTGGACATAGGGTTAGGGTTATGTTGAGGGCTAGGTTCAGACAGACGGTTAGAGTTAGGATTGGACCCAGGGTTAGGGTTATGTTGAGGACTAGGGTTAGAGAGACGGTTAGGGTTAGGATTGGACCTAGGGTTAGAGTTATGTTGAGGGCTAGGGTTAGAGAGACGGTTAGGGGGAGGATTGGACCTAGGGTTAGGGTTATGTTGAGGGCTAGGGTTAGAGAGAGGGTTAGGGTTAGAATTGGACCTAGGGTTAGGGTTATGTTGGGGGCTAGGGTTAGAGAGACCGTTAGGGTTAGGATTGGACCTAGGGTTAGGGTTATGTTGAGGGCTAGGGTTAGAGAGAGGGATAGGGTTAGGATTGGACCTAGGGTTAGGGTTATGTTGGGGGCTAGGGTTAGAGAGACGGTTAGGGTTAGGATTGGACCTAGGGTTAGGGTTATGTTGAGGGCTAGGGTTAGAGAGACGGTTAGGGTTAGGATTGGACCTAGGGTTAGGGTTATGTTGAGGGCTAGGGTTAGAGAGATGGTTAGGGTTAGGATTGGTCCTAGGGTTAGGGTTATGGTGAGGGCTAGGGTTAGAGAGACGGTTAGGGTTAGGATTGGACGTCGGATAAGGTTTAGGTTGAGGGCTAGGGTTAGAGAGACGGTTAGGGTTAGGATTGGACCTAGGGTTAGGGTTTTGTTGAGGGCTAGGGTTAGAGAAGGTTAGGGTTAGGATTGGACCTAGGGTTAGGGTTATGTTGAGGGCTAGGGTTAGAGAGACGGTCAGGGTTAGGATTGGCCCTAGGGTTAGGGTTATGTTGAGGGCTAGGTTCAGACAGACGGTTAGAGTTAGGATTGGACCCAGGGTTAGGGTTATGTTGAGGGCTAGGGTTAGAGAGACGGTTAGGGTTAGGATTGGACCTAGGGTTAGAGTTATGTTGAGGGCTAGGGTTAGAGAGACGGTTAGGGTTAGGATTGGACCTAGGGTTAGGGTTAGGTTGAGGGCTAGGGATAGAGAGACGGTTAGGGGGAGGATTGGACCTAGGGTTAGGGTTATGTTGAGGGCTAGGGATAGAAGACGGTTAGGGTTAGTATTGGACCTAGGGTTAGGGTTATGTTGAGGGCTAGGGTTAGAGAGAGGGTTAGGGTTAGAATTGGACCTAGGGTTAGGGTTATGTTGAGGGCTAAGGTTAGAGAGACGGTTATGGTTAGGATTGGACCTAGGGTTAGGGTTATGTTGAAGGCTAGGGTTAGAGAGACGGTTAGGGTTAGGATTGGCCCTAGGGTTAGGGTTAGGTTGAGGGCTAGGGTTAGAGAGACGGTTAGGGTTAGGATTAGACCTAGGGTTAGGGTTATGTTGAGGGCTAGGGTTCGAGAGACGGTTAGGCTTCGGATTGGACCTAGGTTTAGGGTTATGTTGAGGGCTAGGGTTAGAGAGAGGGTGAGGGTTAGGATTGGACCCAGGGTTAGGGTTATGTTGAGGGCTAGGGTTAGAGAGACGGTTAGGGTTAGGATTGGACCTAGGGTTAGGGTTATGTTGAGGGCTAGGGTTAGAGAGAGGGTTAGGGTTAGGATTGGACCAAGGGTTGGGGTTAGGTTGAGGGCTAGGGTTAGAGAGACGGTTAGGGTTAGGATTGGACCTAGGGTTAGGGTTAGGTTGAGGGCTAGGGTTAGAGAGACGGTTAGGGTTAGGATAGGACCAAGGGTTGGGGTTAGGTTGAGGGCTAGGGTTAGAGAGACGGTTAGGGTTAGGATTGGACCTAGGGTTAGGGTTAGGTTGAGGGCTAGGGTTAGAGAGACGGTTAGGGTTAGTATTGGACCTAGGGTTAGGGTTAGGTTGAGGGCTAGGGTTAGAGAGAAGGTTAGTGCTAGGATTGGACCTAGGGTTAGTGTTACATTGAGGGGTAAGGTTAGAGAGACCGTTAGGATGAGGATTGGACATAGGGATAAGGTTATGTTGAGGGCTAGGGTTAGAGACACGGTTAGGGTTAGGATTGGACGTCGGATAAGGTTTAGCTTGAGGGCTAGGGTTAGAGAGACGGTTAGGGTTCGGATTGGACCTAGGGTTAGGGTTAGGTTGAAGGCTAGGGTTAGAGAGACGGCTCGGGTTAGGATTGGACCTAGGGTTAGGGTTAGGTTGATGGCTAGGGTTAGAGAGACGGTTAGGGTTAGGATTGGACCTAGGATTAGGGTTAGGTTGAGGGGTCGTGTTAGAGAGACGGTTAGGGTTAGGTTGGACCTAGGGTTAGGGTTATTTTGAGGGGTAGGTTTAGAGAGACGGTTAGGGTTAGGATTGGACCTAGGATTAGGGTTAGGTTGAGGGGTCGTGTTAGAGAGACGGTTAGGGTTAGGTTGGACCTAGGGTTAGGGTTATTTTGAGGGGTAGGGTTAGAGAGACGGTTAGGGTTAGGATTGGACCTAGCGTTAGGGTTATGTTGAGGGCTAGGGTTAGAGAGACGGTTAGGGTTAGGATTGGACCTAGGGTTAGAGTTATGTTGAGGGCTAGGGTTAGAGAGACGGTTAGTGTTAGGATTGGACCTAGGGTTAGGGTTAGGTTGAGGGCTAGGGATAGAGAGACGGTTAGGGGGAGGATTGGACCTAGGGTTAGGGTTATGTTGAGGGCTAGGGATAGAAGACGGTTAGGGTTAGTATTGGACCTAGGGTTAGGGTTATGTTGAGGGCTAGGGTTAGAGAGAGGGTTAGGGTTAGAATTGGACCTAGGGTTAGGGTTATGTTGAGGGCTAAGGTTAGAGAGACGGTTATGGTTAGGATTGGACCTAGGGTTAGGGTTATGTTGAAGGCTAGGGTTAGAGAGACGGTTAGGGTTAGGATTGGCCCTAGGGTTAGGGTTAGGTTGAGGGCTAGGGTTAGAGAGACGGTTAGGGTTAGGATTAGACCTAGGGTTAGGGTTATGTTGAGGGCTAGGGTTCGAGAGACGGTTAGGCTTCGGATTGGACCTAGGTTTAGGGTTACGTTGAGGGCTAGGGTTAGAGAGAGGGTGAGGGTTAGGATTGGACCCAGGGTTAGGGTTATGTTGAGGGCTAGGGTTAGAGAGACGGTTAGGGTTAGGATTGGACCTAGGGTTAGGGTTAGGTTGAGGGCTAGGGTTATAGAGACGGTTAGGGTTAGGATTGGACCTAGGGTTAGGGTTAGGTTGAGGGCTAAGGTTAGAGAGACGGTTAGGGTTAGGATTGGACGTCGGATAAGGTTAAGGTTGAGGGCTAGGATTAGAGAGATGGTTAGGTTTAGGATTGGACGTCGGATAAGGTTTAGGTTGAGGGCTAGGGTTAGAGAGACGGTTAGGGTTAGGATTGGACGTCGGATAAGGTTTAGGTTGAGGGCTAGGGTTAGAGAGACGGTTAGGGTTAGGATTGGACGTCGGATAAGGTTTAGGCTGAGGGCTAGGGTTAGAGAGACGGTTAGTGCTAGGATTGGACCTAGGGTTAGGGTTAGGTTGAGGGCTAAGGTTAGAGAGACGGTTAGGATGAGGATTGGACATAGTGTTAGGGGTATGTTGAGGGCTAGGGTTAGAGAGACGGTTAGGGTTAGGATTGGACGTCGGATAAGGTTTAGGTTGAGGGCTAGGGTTAGAGAGACGGTTAGGGTTAGGATTGGACCTAGGGTTAGGGTTTTGTTGAGGGCTAGGGTTAGAGAGACGGTTAGGGTTAGGATTGGACCTAGGGTTAGGGTTATGTTGAGGGCTAGGGTTAGAGAGACGGTCAGGGTTAGGATTGGCCCTAGGGTTAGGGTAATGTTGAGGGCTAGGGTTCGAGAGACGGTTAGGGTTAGGATTGGACCTAGGGTTAGGGTTATGTTGAGGGCTAGGTTCAGACAGACGGTTAGAGTTAGGATTGGACCCAGGGTTAGGGTTATGTTGATGGCTAGGGTTAGAGAGACGGTTAGGGTTAGGATTGGACCTAGGGTTAGAGTTATGTTGAGGGCTAGGGTTAGAGAGACGGTTAGGGTTAGGATTGGACCTAGGGTTAGGGTTAGGTTGAGGGCTAGGGTTAGAGAGACGGTTAGGGGGAGGATTGGACCTAGGGTTAGGGTTATGTTGAGGGCTAGGGATAGAGAGACGGTTAGGGTTAGGATTGGACCTAGGGTTAGGGTTATGTTGAGGGCTAGGGTTAGAGAGAGGGTTAGGGTTAGGATTGGACCTAGGGTTAGGGTTATGTTGAGGGCTAAGGTTAGAGAGACGGTTATGGTTAGGATTGGACCTAGGGTTAGGGTTATGTTGAAGGCTAGGGTTAGAGAGACGGTTAGGGTTAGGATTGGACCTAGGGTTAGGGTTAGGTTGAGGGCTAGGGTTAGAGCGATGTTTAGGGTTAGGATTAGACCTAGGGTTAGGGTTATGTTGAGGGCTAGGGTTCGAGAGACGGTTAGGCTTAGGATTGGACCTAGGTTTAGGGTTATGTTGAGGGCTAGGATTAGAGAGAGTGTGAGGGTTAGGATTGGACCTAGGGTTAGGGTTATGTTGAGGGCTAGGGTTAGAGAGACGGTTAGGGTTAGGATTGGACCTAGGGTTAGGGTTATGTTGAGGGCTAGGGTTAGAGAGACGGTTAGGGTTAGGATTGGACCCAGGGTTAGGGTTATGTTGAGGGCTAGCGTTAGAGAGACGGTTAGGGTTAGGATTGGACCTAGGGTTAGGGTTATGTTGAGGGCTAGGTTTAGAGAGAGGGTTAGGGTTAGGATTCGACCAAGGGTTGGGGTTAGGTTGAGGGCTAGGGTTAGAGAGACGGTTGGGGTTAGGATTGGACCTAGGGTTAGGGTTAGGTTGAGGGCTAGGGATAGAGAGACGGTTAGGGTTAGGATTGGACCTAGGGTTAGGGTTAGGTTGAGGGCTAGGGTTAGAGAGACGGTTAGGGTTAGGATAGGACCAAGGGTTGGGGTTAGGTTGAGGGCTAGGGTTACAGAGACGGTTAGGGTTAGGATTGGACCTAGGGTTAGGGTTAGGTTGAGGGCTAGGGTTAGAGAGACGGTTAGGGTTAGGATTGGAACTAGGGTTAGGGTTAGGGTGAGGGCTAGGTTTAGAGAGACGGTTAGGATGAGGATTGGACATAGGGTTAAGGTTATGTTGAGGGCTAGGGTTAGAGAGACGGTTAGGGTTAGGATTGGACGTCGGATAAGGTTTAGGTTGAGGGCTAGGGTTAGAGAGACGGTTAGGGTTCGGATTGGACCTAGGGTTAGGGTTAGGTTGAGGGCTAGGGTTAGAGAGACGGTTCGGGTCAGGATTGGACCTAGGGTTAGGGTTAGGTTGAGGGCTAGGGTTAGAGATACGGTTAGGGTTAGGATTGGACCTAGGGTTAGGGTTAGGTTGAGGGGTCGTGTTAGAGAGACGGTTAGGGTTAGGATTGGACCTAGGGTTAGGGTTATGTTGAGGGGTAGGGTTAGAGAGACGGTAAGGGGGAGGATTGGAAATAGGGTTAGGGTTATGTTGAGGGTTAGGGTTAGGATTGGACCTAGGGTTAGGGTTATGTTGAGGGCTAGGGTTAGAGAGTCGGTTAGTTTTACGATTGGACCTAGGGTTAGTGTTATGTGGAGGGCTAGGTTCAGAGAGACGGTTAGGGTTAGGATTGAACCTAGGGTTGGGGTTAGGTTGAGTGCTAAGGTTAGAGAGACGGTTAGGGTGAGGATTGGACATAGGGTTAGGGTTATGTAGACGGCTAGGGTTAGAGAGACGGTTAGGGTTAGGATTGGACCTAGGGTTAGGGTTATGTTAAGGGCTAGGGTTAGAGAGAGGGCTAGGGTTAGGATTGGACCTAGGGTTAGGGTTATGTTGAGGGCTAGGGTTAGAGAGACGGTTAGGATTAGGATTGGACCTAGGGTTAGGGTTATGTTGAGGGCTAGGGTTAGAGAGACGGTTAGGGTTAGGATTGGACCTAGGGTTAGGGTTATGTTGAGGGCTAGGGTTAGAGAGACGGTTAGGGTTAGGATTGGACCTAGGGTTAGGGTTATGTTGAGGGCTAGGGTTAGAGAGAGGGTTAGGGTTAGGATTGGACCAAGGGTTGGGCTTAGGTTGAGGGCTAGGGTTAGAGAGACGGTTAGGGTTAGGATTGGACCTAGGGTTAGGGTTAGGTTGAGGGCTAGGGTTAGAGAGAGGGTTATGGTTAGGATTGGACCTAGGGTTAGGGTTAGGTTGAGGGTTAGGTTTAGAGAGATGGTTAGGGTTAGGATTGGACCAAGGGTTGGGGTTAGGTTGAGGGATAGTGTTAGAGAGAAGGTTCGGGTTAGGATTGGACCTAGGGTTAGGGTTAGGTTGAGGGCTAGGGTTAGAGAGACGGTTAGGGTTAGGATTGGACCTAGGGTTAGGGTTAGGTTGAGGGCTAGGGTTAGAGAGACCGTTTGGGTTAGGATTGGACCTAGGGTTAGGGTTATGTTGAGGGCTAGGGTTAGAGAGACGGTTAGGGTTAGGATTGGACCTAGGGTTAGGGTTATGTTGAGGGCTAGGGTTAGAGAGACGGTTAGGGTTAGGATTGGACCTAGGGTTAGGGTTATGTTGAGGGCTAGGGTTAGAGAGACGGTTAGTGCTAGGATTGGACCTAGGGTTAGGGTTAGGATGAGGGCTAAGGTTAGAGAGACGGTTAGGATGAGGATTGGACATAAGGTTAGGGTTATGTTGAGGGCTAGGGTTAGAGAGACGGTTAGGGTTAGGATTGGACGTCGGATAAGGTTTAGGTTGAGGGCTAGGGTTAGAGAGACGGTTAGGGTTAGGATTGGACCTAGGGTTAGGGTTATGTTGACAGCTAGTGTTAGATAGACGGTTATGGTTAGGATTGGACCTAGGGTTAGGGTTATGTTGAGGGCTAGGAGTAGAGAGACGGTTAGGGTTAGGATTGGACCTAGGGTTAGGGTTATGTTGAAAGCTAGGTTTAGAGAGACGGTTAGGGTTAGGATTGGACCTAGGGTTAGGGTTATGTTGAGGGCTAGGGTTAGAGAGACGGTCAGGGTTAGGATTGGCCCTAGGGTTAGGGTTATGTTGAGGGCTAGGTTCAGACAGACGGTTAGAGTTAGGATTGGACCTAGGGTTAGGGTTATGTTGAGGGCTAGGGTTAGAGAGATGGTTAGGGTTAGGATTGGACCTAGGGTTAGCGTTATGTTGATGGCTAGGGTTAGAGAGACGGTTAGGGTTAAGCTTAGACCTAGGGTTAGGGTTAGGTTGAGGGCTAGGATTAGAGAGACGGTTAGGGTGAGGATTGGACCTAGGGTTAGGGTTATGTTGAGGGCTAGGGTTAGAGAGTTGGTTAGGGTTAGGATTGGACCAAGCGTTGGGGTTAGGTTGAGGGCTAGGGTTATAGAGAAGGTTAGGGTTGGGATTGGACCTAGGGTTAGGGTTAGGTTGATGGCTAGGGTTAGAGAGACGGTTAGGGTTAGTATTGGACCTAGGCTTAGGGTTAGGTTGAGGGCTAGGGTTAGAGAGACGGTTAGGGTTAGGATTGGACCTAGGGTTAGGGTCATGTTGAGGGCTCGGGTTAGAGAGACGGTTAGTGCTAGGATTGGACCTAGGGTTAGGGTTAGGTTGAGGGCTAAGGTTAGAGAGACGGTTAGGATGAGAATTGGACATATGGTTAGGGTTATGTTGAGGGCTAGGGTTAGAGAGACGGTTAGGGTTAGGATTGGAGGTCGGATAAGGTTTAAGTTGAGGGCTAGGGTTAGAGAGACGGTTAGGATTAGGATTGGACCTAGGCTTAGGGTTAGGTTGAGGGCTAGGGTTAAAGAGACGGTTCTGGTTAGGATTCGACTTAGGGTTCGGGTTAGGTTGAGGGCTAAGGTTAGAGAGACGGTTAGGGTTAGGATTGGACCTAGGGTTAGGGTTAGTTTGAGGGGTCAGTTTAGAGAGACGGTTAGGGTTAGGATTGGACATAGGGTTAGGGTTATGTTGAGCGGTAGGGTTAGAGAGACGGTTATGGTTAGGATTGGACCTAGGGTTAGGGTTATGTTGAGGGCTAGGGTTAGAGAGACGGTTAGGGTTAGGATTGGACCTAGGGTTATGGTTATGTTGAGGGCTATGGTTAGAGAGACGGTAAGGGGGAGGATTGGACCTAGGGTTAGGGTTATGTTGAGGGCTAGGGTTAGGATTGGACCTAGGGTTAGGGTTATGTTGAGGGATAGGGTTAGAGAGTCGGTTAGGGTTAGGATTGGACTTAGGGTTAGGGTTATGTTGAGGGCTAGGTTCAGAGAGACGGTTAGGGTTAGGATTGAACCTAGGGTTAGGGTTAGGTTGAGGGCTAAGGTTAGAGAGACGGTTAGGGTGAGGATTGGACATAGGGTTAGGCTTATGTAGAGGGCTAGGGTTAGAGAGACGGTTAGGGTTAGGATTGGACCTAGGGTTAGGTTTATGTTGAGGGCTAGGGTTAGAGAGAGGGTTAGGGTTAGGATTGGACCTAGGGTTAGGGTTATGTTGAGGGCTAGGGTTAGAGAGACGGTCAGGGTTAGGATTGGCCCTAGGGTTAGGGTTATGTTGAGGGCTAGGGTTCGAGAGAGGGTTAGGGTTAGGATTGAACCTAGGGTTAGGGTTATGTTGAGGGCTAGGTTCAGACAGACGGTTAGAGTTAGGATTGGACCTAGGGTTAGGGTTATGTTGAGGGCTAGGGTTAGAGAGATGGTTAGGGTTAGGATTGGACCTAGGGTTAGCATTATGTTGAGGGCTAGGGTTAGAGAGACGGTTAGGGTTAAGCTTAGACCTAGGGTTAGGGTTAGGTTGAGGGCTAGGATTAGAGAGACGGTTAGGGTGAGGATTGGACCTAGGGTTAGGGTTATGTTGAGGGCTAGGGTTAGAGAGATGGTTAGGGTTAGGATTGGACCAAGCGTTGGGGTTAGGTTGAGGGCTAGGGTTAGAGAGAAGGTTAGGGTTAGGATTGGACCTAGGGTTAGGGTTAGGTTGATGGCTAGGGTTAGAGAGACGGTTAGGGTTAGTATTGGACCTAGGCTTAGGGTTAGGTTGAGGGCTAGGGTTAGAGAGACGGTTAGGGTTAGGATTGGACCTAGGGTTAGGGTCATGTTGAGGGCTAGGGTTAGAGAGACGATTAGGGTTAGGATTGGACCTAGGGTTAGGGTTATGTTGAGGGCTAGGCTTAGAGAGACGGTTAGGGTTAGGATTGGACCTAAGGTTAGGGTTATGTTGAGGGCTAGGGTTAGAGAGACGGTTAGTGCTAGGATTGGACCTAGGGTTAGGGTTAGGTTGAGGGCTAAGGTTAGAGAGACGATTAGGATGAGAATTGGACATAGGGTTAGGGTTATGTTGAGGGCTAGGGTTAGAGAGACGCTTAGGGTTAGGACTGGACGTCGGATAAGGTTTAAGTTGAGGGCTAGGGTTAGAGAGACGGTTAGGATTAGGATTGGACCTAGGCTTAGGGTTAGGTTGAGGGCTAGGGTTAAAGAGACGGTTCTGGTTAGGATTGGACCTAGGGTTAGGGTTAGGTTGAGGGCTAAGGTTAGAGAGACGGTTGGGGTTAGGATTGGACCTAGGGTTAGGGTTAGGTTGAGGGGTCAGTTTAGCGAGACGGTTAGGGTTAGGATTGGACATAGGGTTAGGGTTATGTTGAGGGGTAGGGTTAGAGAGACGGTTATGGTTAGGATTGGACCTAGGGTTAGGGTTATGTTGAGGGCTAGGGTTAGAGAGACGGTTAGGGTTAGGATTGGACCTAGGGTTATGGTTATGTTGAGGGCTATGGTTAGAGAGACGGTAAGCGGGAGGATTGGACCTAGGGTTAGGGTTATGTTGAGGGCTAGGGTTAGGATTGGACATAGGGTTAGGGTTATGTTGAGGGATAGGGTTAGAGAGTCGGTTAGGGTTAGGATTGGACTTAGGGTTAGGGTTATGTTGAGGCTAGGTTCAGAGAGACGGTTAGGGTTAGGATTGAACCTAGGGTTAGGGTTAGGTTGAGGGCTAAGGTTAGAGAGACGGTTAGGGTGAGGATTGGACATAGGGTTAGGGTTATGTAGAGGGCTAGGGTTAGAGAGACGGTTAGGGTTAGGATTGGACCTAGGGTTAGGTTTATCTTGAGGGCTAGGGTTAGAGAGAGGGTGAGGGTTAGGATTGGACCTAGGGTTAGGGTTATGTTGAGGGCTAGGGTTAGAGAGACGGTTAGGGTTAGGATTGGACCTAGGGTTAGGGTTAGGTTGAGGGCTAGGGATAGAGAGACGGTTAGGGGGAGGATTGGACCTAGGGTTAGGGTTTTGTTGAGGGCTAGGTTTAGAGAAGGTTAGGGTTAGGATTGGACCTAGGGTTAGGGTTATGTTGAGGGCTAGGGTTAGAGAGACGGTCAGGGTTAGGATTGGCCCTAGGGTTAGGGTTATGTTGAGGGCTAGGTTCAGACAGACGGTTAGAGTTAGGATTGGACCCAGGGTTAGGGTTATGTTGAGGGCTAGGGTTAGAGAGACGGTTAGGGTTAGGATTGGACCTAGGGTTAGAGTTATGTTGAGGGCTAGGGTTAGAGAGACGGTTAGGGTTAGGATTGGACCTAGGGTTAGGGTTAGGTTGAGGGCTAGGGATAGAGAGACGGTTAGGGGGAGGATTGGACCTAGGGTTAGGGTTATGTTGAGGGCTAGGGATAGAAGACGGTTAGGGTTAGTATTGGACCTAGGGTTAGGGTTATGTTGAGGGCTAGGGTTAGAGAGAGGGTTAGGGTTAGAATTGGACCTAGGGTTAGGGTTATGTTGAGGGCTAAGGTTAGAGAGACGGTTATGGTTAGGATTGGACCTAGGGTTAGGGTTATGTTGAAGGCTAGGGTTAGAGAGACGGTTAGGGTTAGGATTGGCCCTAGGGTTAGGGTTAGGTTGAGGGCTAGGGTTAGAGAGACGGTTAGGGTTAGGATTAGACCTAGGGTTAGGGTTATGTTGAGGGCTAGGGTTCGAGAGACGGTTAGGCTTCGGATTGGACCTAGGTTTAGGGTTATGTTGAGGGCTAGGGTTAGAGAGAGGGTGAGGGTTAGGATTGGACCCAGGGTTAGGGTTATGTTGAGGGCTAGGGTTAGAGAGACGGTTAGGGTTAGGATTGGACCTAGGGTTAGGGTTAGGTTGAGGGGTCGTGTTAGAGAGACGGTTAGGGTTAGGATTGGACCTAGGGTTAGGGTTATGTTGAGGGGTAGGGTTAGAGAGACGGTAAGGGGGAGGATTGGAAATAGGGTTAGGGTTATGTTGAGGGTTAGGGTTAGGATTGGACCTAGGGTTAGGGTTATGTTGAGGGCTAGGGTTAGAGAGTCGGTTAGTTTTACGATTGGACCTAGGGTTAGTGTTATGTGGAGGGCTAGGTTCAGAGAGACGGTTAGGGTTAGGATTGAACCTAGGGTTGGGGTTAGGTTGAGTGCTAAGGTTAGAGAGACGGTTAGGGTGAGGATTGGACATAGGGTTAGGGTTATGTAGACGGCTAGGGTTAGAGAGACGGTTAGGGTTAGGATTGGACCTAGGGTTAGGGTTATGTTGAGGGCTAGGGTTAGAGAGAGGGCTAGGGTTAGGATTGGACCTAGGGTTAGGGTTATGTTGAGGGCTAGGGTTAGAGAGACGGTTAGGATTAGGATTGGACCTAGGGTTAGGGTTATGTTGAGGGCTAGGGTTAGAGAGACGGTTAGGGTTAGGATTGGACCTAGGGTTAGGGTTATGTTGAGGGCTAGGGTTAGAGAGACGGTTAGGGTTAGGATTGGACCTAGGGTTAGGGTTATGTTGAGGGCTAGGGTTAGAGAGAGGGTTAGGGTTAGGATTGGACCAAGGGTTGGGCTTAGGTTGAGGGCTAGGGTTAGAGAGACGGTTAGGGTTAGGATTGGACCTAGGGTTAGGGTTAGGTTGAGGGCTAGGGTTAGAGAGAGGGTTATGGTTAGGATTGGACCTAGGGTTAGGGTTAGGTTGAGGGTTAGGTTTAGACAGATGGTTAGGGTTAGGATTGGACCAAGGGTTGGGGTTAGGTTGAGGGATAGTGTTAGAGAGACGGTTCGGGTTAGGATTGGACCTAGGGTTAGGGTTAGGTTGAGGGCTAGGGTTAGAGAGACGGTTAGGGTTAGGATTGGACCTAGGGTTAGGGTTAGGTTGAGGGCTAGGGTTAGAGAGACCGTTTGGGTTAGGATTGGACCTAGGGTTAGGGTTATGTTGAGGGCTAGGGTTAGAGAGACGGTTAGGGTTAGGATTGGACCTAGGGTTAGGGTTATGTTGAGGGCTAGGGTTAGAGAGACGGTTAGGGTTAGGATTGGACCTAGGGTTAGGGTTATGTTGAGGGCTAGGGTTAGAGAGACGGTTAGTGCTAGGATTGGACCTAGGGTTAGGGTTAGGATGAGGGCTAAGGTTAGAGAGACGGTTAGGATGAGGATTGGACATAAGGTTAGGGTTATGTTGAGGGCTAGGGTTAGAGAGACGGTTAGGGTTAGGATTGGACGTCGGATAAGGTTTAGGTTGAGGGCTAGGGTTAGAGAGACGGTTAGGGTTAGGATTGGACCTAGGGTTAGGGTTATGTTGACAGCTAGTGTTAGATAGACGGTTATGGTTAGGATTGGACCTAGGGTTAGGGTTATGTTGAGGGCTAGGAGTAGAGAGACGGTTAGGGTTAGGATTGGACCTAGGGTTAGGGTTATGTTGAAAGCTAGGTTTAGAGAGACGGTTAGGGTTAGGATTGGACCTAGGGTTAGGGTTATGTTGAGGGCTAGGGTTAGAGAGACGGTCAGGGTTAGGATTGGCCCTAGGGTTAGGGTTATGTTGAGGGCTAGGTTCAGACAGACGGTTAGAGTTAGGATTGGACCTAGGGTTAGGGTTATGTTGAGGGCTAGGGTTAGAGAGATGGTTAGGGTTAGGATTGGACCTAGGGTTAGCGTTATGTTGATGGCTAGGGTTAGAGAGACGGTTAGGGTTAAGCTTAGACCTAGGGTTAGGGTTAGGTTGAGGGCTAGGATTAGAGAGACGGTTAGGGTGAGGATTGGACCTAGGGTTAGGGTTATGTTGAGGGCTAGGGTTAGAGAGTTGGTTAGGGTTAGGATTGGACCAAGCGTTGGGGTTAGGTTGAGGGCTAGGGTTATAGAGAAGGTTAGGGTTGGGATTGGACCTAGGGTTAGGGTTAGGTTGATGGCTAGGGTTAGAGAGACGGTTAGGGTTAGTATTGGACCTAGGCTTAGGGTTAGGTTGAGGGCTAGGGTTAGAGAGACGATTAGGGTTAGGATTGGACCTAGGGTTAGGGTCATGTTGAGGGCTAGGGTTAGAGAGACGGTTAGTGCTAGGATTGGACCTAGGGTTAGGGTTAGGTTGAGGGCTAAGGTTAGAGAGACGGTTAGGATGAGAATTGGACATATGGTTAGGGTTATGTTGAGGGCTAGGGTTAGAGAGACGGTTAGGGTTAGGATTGGAGGTCGGATAAGGTTTAAGTTGAGGGCTAGGGTTAGAGAGACGGTTAGGATTAGGATTGGACCTAGGCGTAGGGTTAGGTTGAGGGCTAGGGTTAAAGAGACGGTTCTGGTTAGGATTCGACTTAGGGTTCGGGTTAGGTTGAGGGCTAAGGTTAGAGAGACGGTTAGGGTTAGGATTGGACCTAGGGTTAGGGTTAGTTTGAGGGGTCAGTTTAGAGAGACGGTTAGGGTTAGGATTGGACATAGGGTTAGGGTTATGTTGAGCGGTAGGGTTAGAGAGACGGTTATGGTTAGGATTGGACCTAGGGTTAGGGTTATGTTGAGGGCTAGGGTTAGAGAGACGGTTAGGGTTAGGATTGGACCTAGGGTTATGGTTATGTTGAGGGCTATGGTTAGAGAGACGGTAAGGGGGAGGATTGGACCTAGGGTTAGGGTTATGTTGAGGGCTAGGGTTAGGATTGGACCTAGGGTTAGGGTTATGTTGAGGGATAGGGTTAGAGAGTCGGTTAGGGTTAGGATTGGACTTAGGGTTAGGGTTATGTTGAGGGCTAGGTTCAGAGAGACGGTTAGGGTTAGGATTGAACCTAGGGTTAGGGTTAGGTTGAGGGCTAAGGTTAGAGAGACGGTTAGGGTGAGGATTGGACATAGGGTTAGGCTTATGTAGAGGGCTAGGGTTAGAGAGACGGTTAGGGTTAGGATTGGACCTAGGGTTAGGTTTATGTTGAGGGCTAGGGTTAGAGAGAGGGTTAGGGTTAGGATTGGACCTAGGGTTAGGGTTATGTTGAGGGCTAGGGTTAGAGAGACGGTCAGGGTTAGGATTGGCCCTAGGGTTAGGGTTATGTTGAGGGCTAGGGTTCGAGAGAGGGTTAGGGTTAGGATTGAACCTAGGGTTAGGGTTATGTTGAGGGCTAGGTTCAGACAGACGGTTAGAGTTAGGATTGGACCTAGGGTTAGGGTTATGTTGAGGGCTAGGGTTAGAGAGATGGTTAGGGTTAGGATTGGACCTAGGGTTAGCATTATGTTGAGGGCTAGGGTTAGAGAGACGGTTAGGGTTAAGCTTAGACCTAGGGTTAGGGTTAGGTTGAGGGCTAGGATTAGAGAGACGGTTAGGGTGAGGATTGGACCTAGGGTTAGGGTTATGTTGAGGGCTAGGGTTAGAGAGATGGTTAGGGTTAGGATTGGACCAAGCGTTGGGGTTAGGTTGAGGGCTAGGGTTAGAGAGAAGGTTAGGGTTAGGATTGGACCTAGGGTTAGGGTTAGGTTGATGGCTAGGGTTAGAGAGACGGTTAGGGTTAGTATTGGACCTAGGCTTAGGGTTAGGTTGAGGGCTAGGGTTAGAGAGACGGTTAGGGTTAGGATTGGACCTAGGGTTAGGGTCATGTTGAGGGCTAGGGTTAGAGAGACGATTAGGGTTAGGATTGGACCTAGGGTTAGGGTTATGTTGAGGGGTCGTGTTAGAGAGACGGTTAGGGTTAGGATTGGACCTAGGGTTAGGGTTATGTTGAGGGGTAGGGTTAGAGAGACGGTAAGGGGGAGGATTGGAAATAGGGTTAGGGTTATGTTGAGGGTTAGGGTTAGGATTGGACCTAGGGTTAGGGTTATGTTGAGGGCTAGGGTTAGAGAGTCGGTTAGTTTTACGATTGGACCTAGGGTTAGTGTTATGTGGAGGGCTAGGTTCAGAGAGACGGTTAGGGTTAGGATTGAACCTAGGGTTGGGGTTAGGTTGAGTGCTAAGGTTAGAGAGACGGTTAGGGTGAGGATTGGACATAGGGTTAGGGTTATGTAGACGGCTAGGGTTAGAGAGACGGTTAGGGTTAGGATTGGACCTAGGGTTAGGGTTATGTTGAGGGCTAGGGTTAGAGAGAGGGCTAGGGTTAGGATTGGACCTAGGGTTAGGGTTATGTTGAGGGCTAGGGTTAGAGAGACGGTTAGGATTAGGATTGGACCTAGGGTTAGGGTTATGTTGAGGGCTAGGGTTAGAGAGACGGTTAGGGTTAGGATTGGACCTAGGGTTAGGGTTATGTTGAGGGCTAGGGTTAGAGAGACGGTTAGGGTTAGGATTGGACCTAGGGTTAGGGTTATGTTGAGGGCTAGGGTTAGAGAGAGGGTTAGGGTTAGGATTGGACCAAGGGTTGGGCTTAGGTTGAGGGCTAGGGTTAGAGAGACGGTTAGGGTTAGGATTGGACCTAGGGTTAGGGTTAGGTTGAGGGCTAGGGTTAGAGAGAGGGTTATGGTTAGGATTGGACCTAGGGTTAGGGTTAGGTTGAGGGTTAGGTTTAGAGAGATGGTTAGGGTTAGGATTGGACCAAGGGTTGGGGTTAGGTTGAGGGATAGTGTTAGAGAGACGGTTCGGGTTAGGATTGGACCTAGGGTTAGGGTTAGGTTGAGGGCTAGGGTTAGAGAGACGGTTAGGGTTAGGATTGGACCTAGGGTTAGGGTTAGGTTGAGGGCTAGGGTTAGAGAGACCGTTTGGGTTAGGATTGGACCTAGGGTTAGGGTTATGTTGAGGGCTAGGGTTAGAGAGACGGTTAGGGTTAGGATTGGACCTAGGGTTAGGGTTATGTTGAGGGCTAGGGTTAGAGAGACGGTTAGGGTTAGGATTGGACCTAGGGTTAGGGTTATGTTGAGGGCTAGGGTTAGAGAGACGGTTAGTGCTAGGATTGGACCTAGGGTTAGGGTTAGGATGAGGGCTAAGGTTAGAGAGACGGTTAGGATGAGGATTGGACATAAGGTTAGGGTTATGTTGAGGGCTAGGGTTAGAGAGACGGTTAGGGTTAGGATTGGACGTCGGATAAGGTTTAGGTTGAGGGCTAGGGTTAGAGAGACGGTTAGGGTTAGGATTGGACCTAGGGTTAGGGTTATGTTGACAGCTAGTGTTAGATAGACGGTTATGGTTAGGATTGGACCTAGGGTTAGGGTTATGTTGAGGGCTAGGAGTAGAGAGACGGTTAGGGTTAGGATTGGACCTAGGGTTAGGGTTATGTTGAAAGCTAGGTTTAGAGAGACGGTTAGGGTTAGGATTGGACCTAGGGTTAGGGTTATGTTGAGGGCTAGGGTTAGAGAGACGGTCAGGGTTAGGATTGGCCCTAGGGTTAGGGTTATGTTGAGGGCTAGGTTCAGACAGACGGTTAGAGTTAGGATTGGACCTAGGGTTAGGGTTATGTTGAGGGCTAGGGTTAGAGAGATGGTTAGGGTTAGGATTGGACCTAGGGTTAGCGTTATGTTGATGGCTAGGGTTAGAGAGACGGTTAGGGTTAAGCTTAGACCTAGGGTTAGGGTTAGGTTGAGGGCTAGGATTAGAGAGACGGTTAGGGTGAGGATTGGACCTAGGGTTAGGGTTATGTTGAGGGCTAGGGTTAGAGAGTTGGTTAGGGTTAGGATTGGACCAAGCGTTGGGGTTAGGTTGAGGGCTAGGGTTATAGAGAAGGTTAGGGTTGGGATTGGACCTAGGGTTAGGGTTAGGTTGATGGCTAGGGTTAGAGAGACGGTTAGGGTTAGTATTGGACCTAGGCTTAGGGTTAGGTTGAGGGCTAGGGTTAGAGAGACGATTAGGGTTAGGATTGGACCTAGGGTTAGGGTCATGTTGAGGGCTAGGGTTAGAGAGACGGTTAGTGCTAGGATTGGACCTAGGGTTAGGGTTAGGTTGAGGGCTAAGGTTAGAGAGACGGTTAGGATGAGAATTGGACATATGGTTAGGGTTATGTTGAGGGCTAGGGTTAGAGAGACGGTTAGGGTTAGGATTGGAGGTCGGATAAGGTTTAAGTTGAGGGCTAGGGTTAGAGAGACGGTTAGGATTAGGATTGGACCTAGGCGTAGGGTTAGGTTGAGGGCTAGGGTTAAAGAGACGGTTCTGGTTAGGATTCGACTTAGGGTTCGGGTTAGGTTGAGGGCTAAGGTTAGAGAGACGGTTAGGGTTAGGATTGGACCTAGGGTTAGGGTTAGTTTGAGGGGTCAGTTTAGAGAGACGGTTAGGGTTAGGATTGGACATAGGGTTAGGGTTATGTTGAGCGGTAGGGTTAGAGAGACGGTTATGGTTAGGATTGGACCTAGGGTTAGGGTTATGTTGAGGGCTAGGGTTAGAGAGACGGTTAGGGTTAGGATTGGACCTAGGGTTATGGTTATGTTGAGGGCTATGGTTAGAGAGACGGTAAGGGGGAGGATTGGACCTAGGGTTAGGGTTATGTTGAGGGCTAGGGTTAGGATTGGACCTAGGGTTAGGGTTATGTTGAGGGATAGGGTTAGAGAGTCGGTTAGGGTTAGGATTGGACTTAGGGTTAGGGTTATGTTGAGGGCTAGGTTCAGAGAGACGGTTAGGGTTAGGATTGAACCTAGGGTTAGGGTTAGGTTGAGGGCTAAGGTTAGAGAGACGGTTAGGGTGAGGATTGGACATAGGGTTAGGCTTATGTAGAGGGCTAGGGTTAGAGAGACGGTTAGGGTTAGGATTGGACCTAGGGTTAGGTTTATGTTGAGGGCTAGGGTTAGAGAGAGGGTTAGGGTTAGGATTGGACCTAGGGTTAGGGTTATGTTGAGGGCTAGGGTTAGAGAGACGGTCAGGGTTAGGATTGGCCCTAGGGTTAGGGTTATGTTGAGGGCTAGGGTTCGAGAGAGGGTTAGGGTTAGGATTGAACCTAGGGTTAGGGTTATGTTGAGGGCTAGGTTCAGACAGACGGTTAGAGTTAGGATTGGACCTAGGGTTAGGGTTATGTTGAGGGCTAGGGTTAGAGAGATGGTTAGGGTTAGGATTGGACCTAGGGTTAGCATTATGTTGAGGGCTAGGGTTAGAGAGACGGTTAGGGTTAAGCTTAGACCTAGGGTTAGGGTTAGGTTGAGGGCTAGGATTAGAGAGACGGTTAGGGTGAGGATTGGACCTAGGGTTAGGGTTATGTTGAGGGCTAGGGTTAGAGAGATGGTTAGGGTTAGGATTGGACCAAGCGTTGGGGTTAGGTTGAGGGCTAGGGTTAGAGAGAAGGTTAGGGTTAGGATTGGACCTAGGGTTAGGGTTAGGTTGATGGCTAGGGTTAGAGAGACGGTTAGGGTTAGTATTGGACCTAGGCTTAGGGTTAGGTTGAGGGCTAGGGTTAGAGAGACGGTTAGGGTTAGGATTGGACCTAGGGTTAGGGTCATGTTGAGGGCTAGGGTTAGAGAGACGATTAGGGTTAGGATTGGACCTAGGGTTAGGGTTATGTTGAGGGCTAGGCTTAGAGAGACGGTTAGGGTTAGGATTGGACCTAAGGTTAGGGTTATGTTGAGGGCTAGGGTTAGAGAGACGGTTAGTGCTAGGATTGGACCTAGGGTTAGGGTTAGGTTGAGGGCTAAGGTTAGAGAGACGATTAGGATGAGAATTGGACATAGGGTTAGGGTTATGTTGAGGGCTAGGGTTAGAGAGACGCTTAGGGTTAGGACTGGACGTCGGATAAGGTTTAAGTTGAGGGCTAGGGTTAGAGAGACGGTTAGGATTAGGATTGGACCTAGGCTTAGGGTTAGGTTGAGGGCTAGGGTTAAAGAGACGGTTCTGGTTAGGATTGGACCTAGGGTTAGGGTTAGGTTGAGGGCTAAGGTTAGAGAGACGGTTGGGGTTAGGATTGGACCTAGGGTTAGGGTTAGGTTGAGGGGTCAGTTTAGCGAGACGGTTAGGGTTAGGATTGGACATAGGGTTAGGGTTATGTTGAGGGGTAGGGTTAGAGAGACGGTTATGGTTAGGATTGGACCTAGGGTTAGGGTTATGTTGAGGGCTAGGGTTAGAGAGACGGTTAGGGTTAGGATTGGACCTAGGGTTATGGTTATGTTGAGGGCTATGGTTAGAGAGACGGTAAGCGGGAGGATTGGACCTAGGGTTAGGGTTATGTTGAGGGCTAGGGTTAGGATTGGACATAGGGTTAGGGTTATGTTGAGGGATAGGGTTAGAGAGTCGGTTAGGGTTAGGATTGGACTTAGGGTTAGGGTTATGTTGAGGCTAGGTTCAGAGAGACGGTTAGGGTTAGGATTGAACCTAGGGTTAGGGTTAGGTTGAGGGCTAAGGTTAGAGAGACGGTTAGGGTGAGGATTGGACATAGGGTTAGGGTTATGTAGAGGGCTAGGGTTAGAGAGACGGTTAGGGTTAGGATTGGACCTAGGGTTAGGTTTATCTTGAGGGCTAGGGTTAGAGAGAGGGTGAGGGTTAGGATTGGACCTAGGGTTAGGGTTATGTTGAGGGCTAGGGTTAGAGAGACGGTTAGGGTTAGGATTGGACCTAGGGTTAGGCTTAGGTTGAGGGCTAGGGATAGAGAGACGGTTAGGGGGAGGATTGGACCTAGGGTTAGGGTTTTGTTGAGGGCTAGGGTTAGAGAAGGTTAGGGTTAGGATTGGACCTAGGGTTAGGGTTATGTTGAGGGCTAGGGTTAGAGAGACGGTCAGGGTTAGGATTGGCCCTAGGGTTAGGGTTATGTTGAGGGCTAGGTTCAGACAGACGGTTAGAGTTAGGATTGGACCCAGGGTTAGGGTTATGTTGAGGGCTAGGGTTAGAGAGACGGTTAGGGTTAGGATTGGACCTAGGGTTAGAGTTATGTTGAGGGCTAGGGTTAGAGAGACGGTTAGGGTTAGGATTGGACCTAGGGTTAGGGTTAGGTTGAGGGCTAGGGATAGAGAGACGGTTAGGGGGAGGATTGGACCTAGGGTTAGGGTTATGTTGAGGGCTAGGGATAGAAGACGGTTAGGGTTAGTATTGGACCTAGGGTTAGGGTTATGTTGAGGGCTAGGGTTCGAGAGACGGTTAGGCTTCGGATTGGACCTAGGTTTAGGGTTATGTTGAGGGCTAGGGTTAGAGAGAGGGTGAGGGTTAGGATTGGACCCAGGGTTAGGGTTATGTTGAGGGCTAGGGTTAGAGAGACGGTTAGGGTTAGGATTGGACCTAGGGTTAGGGTTATGTTGAGGGCTAGGGTTAGAGAGAGGGTTAGGGTTAGGATTGGACCAAGGGTTGGGGTTAGGTTGAGGGCTAGGGTTAGAGAGACGGTTAGGGTTAGGATTGGACCTAGGGTTAGGGTTAGGTTGAGGGCTAGGGTTAGAGAGACGGTTAGGGTTAGGATAGGACCAAGGGTGGGGTTAGGTTGAGGGCTAGGGTTAGAGAGACGGTTAGGGTTAGGATTGGACCTAGGGTTAGGGTTAGGTTGAGGGCTAGGGTTAGAGAGACGGTTAGGGTTAGTATTGGACCTAGGGTTAGGGTTAGGTTGAGGGCTAGGGTTAGAGAGACGGTTAGGGTTAGGATTGGACCTAGGGTTAGGGTTATGTTGAGGGCTAGGATTAGAGAGACGGTTAGGGTTAGGATTGGACCTAGGGTTAGGGTTATGTTGAGGGCTAGGGTTAGAGAGAAGGTTAGTGCTAGGATTGGACCTAGGGTTAGTGTTACATTGAGGGGTAAGGTTAGAGAGACCGTGAGGATGAGGATTGGACATAGGGTTAAGGTTATGTTGAGGGCTAGGGTTAGAGACACGGGTAGGGTTAGGATTGGACGTCGGATAAGGTTTAGCTTGAGGGCTAGGGTTAGAGAGACGGTTAGGGTTCGGATTGGACCTAGGGTTAGGGTTAGGTTGAAGGCTAGGGTTAGAGAGACGGCTCGGGTTAGGATTGGACCTAGGGTTAGGGTTAGGTTGAGGGCTAGGGTTAGAGAGACGGTTAGGGTTAGGATTGGACCTAGGATTAGGGTTAGGTTGAGGGGTCGTGTTAGAGAGACGGTTAGGGTTAGGTTGGACCTAGGGTTAGGGTTATTTTGAGGGGTAGGGTTAGAGAGACGGTTAGGGTTAGGATTGGACCTAGGATTAGGGTTAGGTTGAGGGGTCGTGTTAGAGAGACTGTTAGGGTTAGGTTGGACCTAGGGTTAGGGTTATTTTGAGGGGTAGGGTTAGAGAGACGGTTAGGGTTAGGATTGGACCTAGCGTTAGGGTTATGTTGAGGGCTAGGGTTAGAGAGACGGTTAGGGTTAGGATTGGACCTAGGGTTAGAGTTATGTTGAGGGCTAGGGTTAGAGAGACGGTTAGGGTTAGGATTGGACCTAGGGTTAGGGTTAGGTTGAGGGCTAGGGATAGAGAGACGGTTAGGGGGAGGATTGGACCTAGGGTTAGGGTTATGTTGAGGGCTAGGGATAGAAGACGGTTAGGGTTAGTATTGGACCTAGGGTTAGGGTTATGTTGAGGGCTAGGGTTAGAGAGAGGGTTAGGGTTAGAATTGGACCTAGGGTTAGGGTTATGTTGAGGGCTAAGGTTAGAGAGACGGTTATGGTTAGGATTGGACCTAGGGTTAGGGTTATGTTGAAGGCTAGGGTTAGAGAGACGGTTAGGGTTAGGATTGGCCCTAGGGTTAGGGTTAGGTTGAGGGCTAGGGTTAGAGAGACGGTTAGGGTTAGGATTAGACCTAGGGTTAGGGTTATGTTGAGGGCTAGGGTTCGAGAGACGGTTAGGCTTCGGATTGGACCTAGGTTTAGGGTTATGTTGAGGGCTAGGGTTAGAGAGAGGGTGAGGGTTAGGATTGGACCCAGGGTTAGGGTTATGTTGAGGGCTAGGGTTAGAGAGACGGTTAGGGTTGGGATTGGACCTAGGGTTAGGGTTAGGTTGATGGCTAGGGTTAGAGAGACGGTTAGGGTTAGTATTGGACCTAGGCTTAGGGTTAGGTTGAGGGCTAGGGTTAGAGAGACGATTAGGGTTAGGATTGGACCTAGGGTTAGGGTCATGTTGAGGGCTAGGGTTAGAGAGACGGTTAGTGCTAGGATTGGACCTAGGGTTAGGGTTAGGTTGAGGGCTAAGGTTAGAGAGACGGTTAGGATGAGAATTGGACATATGGTTAGGGTTATGTTGAGGGCTAGGGTTAGAGAGACGGTTAGGGTTAGGATTGGAGGTCGGATAAGGTTTAAGTTGAGGGCTAGGGTTAGAGAGACGGTTAGGATTAGGATTGGACCTAGGCGTAGGGTTAGGTTGAGGGCTAGGGTTAAAGAGACGGTTCTGGTTAGGATTCGACTTAGGGTTCGGGTTAGGTTGAGGGCTAAGGTTAGAGAGACGGTTAGGGTTAGGATTGGACCTAGGGTTAGGGTTAGTTTGAGGGGTCAGTTTAGAGAGACGGTTAGGGTTAGGATTGGACATAGGGTTAGGGTTATGTTGAGCGGTAGGGTTAGAGAGACGGTTATGGTTAGGATTGGACCTAGGGTTAGGGTTATGTTGAGGGCTAGGGTTAGAGAGACGGTTAGGGTTAGGATTGGACCTAGGGTTATGGTTATGTTGAGGGCTATGGTTAGAGAGACGGTAAGGGGGAGGATTGGACCTAGGGTTAGGGTTATGTTGAGGGCTAGGGTTAGGATTGGACCTAGGGTTAGGGTTATGTTGAGGGATAGGGTTAGAGAGTCGGTTAGGGTTAGGATTGGACTTAGGGTTAGGGTTATGTTGAGGGCTAGGTTCAGAGAGACGGTTAGGGTTAGGATTGAACCTAGGGTTAGGGTTAGGTTGAGGGCTAAGGTTAGAGAGACGGTTAGGGTGAGGATTGGACATAGGGTTAGGCTTATGTAGAGGGCTAGGGTTAGAGAGACGGTTAGGGTTAGGATTGGACCTAGGGTTAGGTTTATGTTGAGGGCTAGGGTTAGAGAGAGGGTTAGGGTTAGGATTGGACCTAGGGTTAGGGTTATGTTGAGGGCTAGGGTTAGAGAGACGGTCAGGGTTAGGATTGGCCCTAGGGTTAGGGTTATGTTGAGGGCTAGGGTTCGAGAGAGGGTTAGGGTTAGGATTGAACCTAGGGTTAGGGTTATGTTGAGGGCTAGGTTCAGACAGACGGTTAGAGTTAGGATTGGACCTAGGGTTAGGGTTATGTTGAGGGCTAGGGTTAGAGAGATGGTTAGGGTTAGGATTGGACCTAGGGTTAGCATTATGTTGAGGGCTAGGGTTAGAGAGACGGTTAGGGTTAAGCTTAGACCTAGGGTTAGGGTTAGGTTGAGGGCTAGGATTAGAGAGACGGTTAGGGTGAGGATTGGACCTAGGGTTAGGGTTATGTTGAGGGCTAGGGTTAGAGAGATGGTTAGGGTTAGGATTGGACCAAGCGTTGGGGTTAGGTTGAGGGCTAGGGTTAGAGAGAAGGTTAGGGTTAGGATTGGACCTAGGGTTAGGGTTAGGTTGATGGCTAGGGTTAGAGAGACGGTTAGGGTTAGTATTGGACCTAGGCTTAGGGTTAGGTTGAGGGCTAGGGTTAGAGAGACGGTTAGGGTTAGGATTGGACCTAGGGTTAGGGTCATGTTGAGGGCTAGGGTTAGAGAGACGATTAGGGTTAGGATTGGACCTAGGGTTAGGGTTATGTTGAGGGCTAGGCTTAGAGAGACGGTTAGGGTTAGGATTGGACCTAAGGTTAGGGTTATGTTGAGGGCTAGGGTTAGAGAGACGGTTAGTGCTAGGATTGGACCTAGGGTTAGGGTTAGGTTGAGGGCTAAGGTTAGAGAGACGATTAGGATGAGAATTGGACATAGGGTTAGGGTTATGTTGAGGGCTAGGGTTAGAGAGACGCTTAGGGTTAGGACTGGACGTCGGATAAGGTTTAAGTTGAGGGCTAGGGTTAGAGAGACGGTTAGGATTAGGATTGGACCTAGGCTTAGGGTTAGGTTGAGGGCTAGGGTTAAAGAGACGGTTCTGGTTAGGATTGGACCTAGGGTTAGGGTTAGGTTGAGGGCTAAGGTTAGAGAGACGGTTGGGGTTAGGATTGGACCTAGGGTTAGGGTTAGGTTGAGGGGTCAGTTTAGCGAGACGGTTAGGGTTAGGATTGGACATAGGGTTAGGGTTATGTTGAGGGGTAGGGTTAGAGAGACGGTTATGGTTAGGATTGGACCTAGGGTTAGGGTTATGTTGAGGGCTAGGGTTAGAGAGACGGTTAGGGTTAGGATTGGACCTAGGGTTATGGTTATGTTGAGGGCTATGGTTAGAGAGACGGTAAGCGGGAGGATTGGACCTAGGGTTAGGGTTATGTTGAGGGCTAGGGTTAGGATTGGACATAGGGTTAGGGTTATGTTGAGGGATAGGGTTAGAGAGTCGGTTAGGGTTAGGATTGGACTTAGGGTTAGGGTTATGTTGAGGCTAGGTTCAGAGAGACGGTTAGGGTTAGGATTGAACCTAGGGTTAGGGTTAGGTTGAGGGCTAAGGTTAGAGAGACGGTTAGGGTGAGGATTGGACATAGGGTTAGGGTTATGTAGAGGGCTAGGGTTAGAGAGACGGTTAGGGTTAGGATTGGACCTAGGGTTAGGTTTATCTTGAGGGCTAGGGTTAGAGAGAGGGTGAGGGTTAGGATTGGACCTAGGGTTAGGGTTATGTTGAGGGCTAGGGTTAGAGAGACGGTTAGGGTTAGGATTGGACCTAGGGTTAGGGTTAGGTTGAGGGCTAGGGATAGAGAGACGGTTAGGGGGAGGATTGGACCTAGGGTTAGGGTTTTGTTGAGGGCTAGGGTTAGAGAAGGTTAGGGTTAGGATTGGACCTAGGGTTAGGGTTATGTTGAGGGCTAGGGTTAGAGAGACGGTCAGGGTTAGGATTGGCCCTAGGGTTAGGGTTATGTTGAGGGCTAGGTTCAGACAGACGGTTAGAGTTAGGATTGGACCCAGGGTTAGGGTTATGTTGAGGGCTAGGGTTAGAGAGACGGTTAGGGTTAGGATTGGACCTAGGGTTAGAGTTATGTTGAGGGCTAGGGTTAGAGAGACGGTTAGGGTTAGGATTGGACCTAGGGTTAGGGTTAGGTTGAGGGCTAGGGATAGAGAGACGGTTAGGGGGAGGATTGGACCTAGGGTTAGGGTTATGTTGAGGGCTAGGGATAGAAGACGGTTAGGGTTAGTATTGGACCTAGGGTTAGGGTTATGTTGAGGGCTAGGGTTCGAGAGACGGTTAGGCTTCGGATTGGACCTAGGTTTAGGGTTATGTTGAGGGCTAGGGTTAGAGAGAGGGTGAGGGTTAGGATTGGACCCAGGGTTAGGGTTATGTTGAGGGCTAGGGTTAGAGAGAGGGTTAGGGTTAGGATTGGACCAAGGGTTGGGGTTAGGTTGAGGGCTAGGGTTAGAGAGACGGTTAGGGTTAGGATTGGACCTAGGGTTAGGGTTAGGTTGAGGGCTAGGGTTAGAGAGACGGTTAGGGTTAGGATAGGACCAAGGGTGGGGTTAGGTTGAGGGCTAGGGTTAGAGAGACGGTTAGGGTTAGGATTGGACCTAGGGTTAGGGTTAGGTTGAGGGCTAGGGTTAGAGAGACGGTTAGGGTTAGTATTGGACCTAGGGTTAGGGTTAGGTTGAGGGCTAGGGTTAGAGAGACGGTTAGGGTTAGGATTGGACCTAGGGTTAGGGTTATGTTGAGGGCTAGGATTAGAGAGACGGTTAGGGTTAGGATTGGACCTAGGGTTAGGGTTATGTTGAGGGCTAGGGTTAGAGAGAAGGTTAGTGCTAGGATTGGACCTAGGGTTAGTGTTACATTGAGGGGTAAGGTTAGAGAGACCGTGAGGATGAGGATTGGACATAGGGTTAAGGTTATGTTGAGGGCTAGGGTTAGAGACACGGGTAGGGTTAGGATTGGACGTCGGATAAGGTTTAGCTTGAGGGCTAGGGTTAGAGAGACGGTTAGGGTTCGGATTGGACCTAGGGTTAGGGTTAGGTTGAAGGCTAGGGTTAGAGAGACGGCTCGGGTTAGGATTGGACCTAGGGTTAGGGTTAGGTTGAGGGCTAGGGTTAGAGAGACGGTTAGGGTTAGGATTGGACCTAGGATTAGGGTTAGGTTGAGGGGTCGTGTTAGAGAGACGGTTAGGGTTAGGTTGGACCTAGGGTTAGGGTTATTTTGAGGGGTAGGGTTAGAGAGACGGTTAGGGTTAGGATTGGACCTAGGATTAGGGTTAGGTTGAGGGGTCGTGTTAGAGAGACTGTTAGGGTTAGGTTGGACCTAGGGTTAGGGTTATTTTGAGGGGTAGGGTTAGAGAGACGGTTAGGGTTAGGATTGGACCTAGCGTTAGGGTTATGTTGAGGGCTAGGGTTAGAGAGACGGTTAGGGTTAGGATTGGACCTAGGGTTAGAGTTATGTTGAGGGCTAGGGTTAGAGAGACGGTTAGGGTTAGGATTGGACCTAGGGTTAGGGTTAGGTTGAGGGCTAGGGATAGAGAGACGGTTAGGGGGAGGATTGGACCTAGGGTTAGGGTTATGTTGAGGGCTAGGGATAGAAGACGGTTAGGGTTAGTATTGGACCTAGGGTTAGGGTTATGTTGAGGGCTAGGGTTAGAGAGAGGGTTAGGGTTAGAATTGGACCTAGGGTTAGGGTTATGTTGAGGGCTAAGGTTAGAGTGACGGTTATGGTTAGGATTGGACCTAGGGTTAGGGTTATGTTGAAGGCTAGGGTTAGAGAGACGGTTAGGGTTAGGATTGGCCCTAGGGTTAGGGTTAGGTTGAGGGCTAGGGTTAGAGAGACGGTTAGGGTTAGGATTAGACCTAGGGTTAGGGTTATGTTGAGGGCTAGGGTTCGAGAGACGGTTAGGCTTCGGATTGGACCTAGGTTTAGGGTTATGTTGAGGGCTAGGGTTAGAGAGAGGGTGAGGGTTAGGATTGGACCCAGGGTTAGGGTTATGTTGAGGGCTAGGGTTAGAGAGACAGTTAGGGTTAGGATTGGACCTAGGGTTAGGGTTAGGTTGAGGGCTAGGGTTAGAGAGACGGTTAGGGTTAGTATTGGACCTAGGGTTAGGGTTAGGTTGAGGGCTAGGGTTAGAGAGACGGTTAGGGTTAGGATTGGACCTAGGGTTAGGGTTATGTTGAGGGCTAGGATTAGAGAGACGGTTAGGGTTAGGATTGGACCTAGGGTTAGGGTTATGTTGAGGGTTAGGGTTAGAGAGAAGGTTAGTGCTAGGATTGGACCTAGGGTTAGTGTTACATTGAGGGGTAAGGTTAGAGAGACCGTTAGGATGAGGATTGGACATAGGGTTAAGGTTATGTTGAGGGCTAGGGTTAGAGACACGGTTAGGGTTAGGATTGGACGTCGGATAAGGTTTAGCTTGAGGGCTAGGGTTAGAGAGACGGTTAGGGTTCGGATTGGACCTAGGGTTAGGGTTAGGTTGAAGGCTAGGGTTAGAGAGACGGCTCGGGTTAGGATTGGACCTAGGGTTAGGGTTAGGTTGAGGGCTAGGGTTAGAGAGACGGTTAGGGTTAGGATTGGACCTAGGATTAGGGTTAGGTTGAGGGGTCGTGTTAGAGAGACGGTTAGGGTTAGGTTGGACCTAGGGTTAGGGTTATTTTGAGGGGTAGGGTTAGAGAGACGGTTAGGGTTAGGATTGGACCTAGCGTTAGGGTTATGTTGAGGGCTAGGGTTAGAGAGACGGTAAGGGGGAGGATTGGACCTAGTGTTAGGGTTATGTTGAGGGTTAGGGTTAGGATTGGACCTAGGGTTAAGGTTAGGTTGAGAGCTAGGATTAGAGAGACGGTTAGGGTTAGGATTGGACCTAGGGTTAGGGTTAGGTTGAGGGCTAGGGTTAGAGAGACGGTTAGGGTTAGGATTGGACCAAGCGTTGGGGTTAGGTTGAGGGATAGGGTTAGAGAGACGTTTAGAGTGAGGATTGGACCTAGGGTTAGGGTTATGTAGACGGCTAAGGTTAGAGAGACGGTTAGGGTTAGGATTGGACATAGGGTTAGGGTTAGGTTGAGGGCTAGGGTTATAGAGACGGTTAGGGTTAGGATTGGACCTAGGGTTAGGGTTAGGTTGAGGGCTAAGGTTAGAGAGAAGGTTAGGGTTAGGATTGGACGTCGGATAAGGTTAAGGTTGAGGGCTAGGATTAGAGAGACGGTTAGGTTTAGGATTGGACGTCGGATAAGGTTTAGGTTGAGGGCTAGGGTTAGAGAGACGGTTAGGGTTAGGATTGGACGTCGGATAAGGTTTAGGCTGAGGGCTAGGGTTAGAGAGACGGTTAGTGCTAGGATTGGACCTAGGGTTAGGGTTAGGTTGAGGGCTAAGGTTAGAGAGACGGTTAGGATGAGGATTGGACATAGTGTTAGGGGTATGTTGAGGGCTAGGGTTAGAGAGACGGTTAGGGTTAGGATTGGACGTCGGATAAGGTTTAGGTTGAGGGCTAGGGTTAGAGAGACGGTTAGGGTTAGGATTGGACCTAGGGTTAGGGTTTTGTTGAGGGCTAGGGTTAGAGAGACGGTTAGGGTTAGGATTGGACCTAGGGTTAGGGTTATGTTGAGGGCTAGGGTTAGAGAGACGGTCAGGGTTAGGATTGGCCCTAGGGTTAGGGTAATGTTGAGGGCTAGGGTTCGAGAGACGGTTAGGGTTAGGATTGGACCTAGGGTTAGGGTTATGTTGAGGGCTAGGTTCAGACAGACGGTTAGAGTTAGGATTGGACCCAGGGTTAGGGTTATGTTGATGGCTAGGGTTAGAGAGACGGTTAGGGTTAGGATTGGACCTAGGGTTAGAGTTATGTTGAGGGCTAGGGTTAGAGAGACGGTTAGGGTTAGGATTGGACCTAGGGTTAGGGTTAGGTTGAGGGCTAGGGTTAGAGAGACGGTTAGGGGGAGGATTGGACCTAGGGTTAGGGTTATGTTGAGGGCTAGGGATAGAGAGACGGTTAGGGTTAGGATTGGACCTAGGGTTAGGGTTATGTTGAGGGCTAGGGTTAGAGAGAGGGTTAGGGTTAGGATTGGACCTCGGGTTAGGGTTATGTTGAGGGCTAGGATTAGAGAGATGGTTAGGGTTAGGATTGGACCTAGGGTTAGGGTTATGTTGAGGGCTAAGGTTAGAGAGACGGTTATGGTTAGGATTGGACCTAGGGTTAGGGTTATGTTGAAGGCTAGGGTTAGAGAGACGGTTAGGGTTAGGATTGGACCTAGGGTTAGGGTTAGGTTGAGGGCTAGGGTTAGAGCGATGGTTAGGGTTAGGATTAGACCTAGGGTTAGGGTTATGTTGAGGGCTAGGGTTCGAGAGACGGTTAGGCTTAGCATTGGACCTAGGTTTAGGGTTATGTTGAGGGCTAGGATTAGAGAGAGGGTGAGGGTTAGGATTGGACCTAGGGTTAGGGTTATGTTGAGGGCTAGGGTTAGAGAGACGGTTAGGGTTAGGATTGGACCTAGGGTTAGGGTTATGTTGAGGGCTAGGGTTAGAGAGACGGTTAGGGTTAGGATTGGACCCAGGGTTAGGGTTATGTTGAGGGCTAGCGTTAGAGAGACGGTTAGGGTTAGGATTGGACCTAGGGTTAGGGTTATGTTGAGGGCTAGGGTTAGAGAGAGGGTTAGGGTTAGGATTCGACCAAGGGTTGGGGTTAGGTTGAGGGCTAGGGTTAGAGAGAGAGTTGGGGTTAGGATTGGACCTAGGGTTAGGGTTAGGTTGAGGGCTAGGGATAGAGAGACGGTTAGGGTTAGGATTGGACCTAGGGTTAGGGTTAGGTTGAGGGCTAGGGTTAGAGAGACGGTTAGGGTTAGGATAGGACCAAGGGTTGG